>NC_133335.1:137857377-138117377 GCF_042186555.1 Aquarana catesbeiana | reverse complement strand
GATGCTGTCAGTGGGATTTGCACTCATGGCTTGAACTTTTGGGGGCAGCAGGGTATACCACTATGCTACAGAGCTGAGCACATACCTACAGAGAAAATACATTTACTAATGTTTGATTCTATATAATAATGTTTTGCATTTCAGGCATTAATATTATAGTAGCAACCATGCTCATGCTGATGTGGCATTGGCTAATAGGCATTCGCCTCTTTTCAGCATAGGCTGCTGAGTCTAATGCAAGCTTTCAGTAGGTGATACCATCTGTGTGATTTTCAGCCATTTGAGCACAATTATATTGAGAACATACGTTTACTAGTGTTTGATGGTGGGACTACTTTATATTCTAGGTATAATAGTACTCAGCACAGTGACATAGGCCCCTTTCACACTTGTGCGACCTGAAAGTTGCGAGATTTTGATGCCACTTTAAGCAATGCCTGTGTAATCTTGCGGTCTATGGACGCAGAAGTCGCAGGGAAGGGCACGCAACTTTCCCGCGATTTTGCATTAGCAATTTTGCCGCAATTCCAGGGAATGCCTGTGCAAACTTGAGGTCTATGGACCTCAACTCGCATCAAAGTCAGACCAAAGTTGTAAAGGGACTACGTTGAAGTCACACACATATGAATGGTACACATTGAAAATCATGGGGTATGACTTGTCATGCAACTCTGATGTCCAAAGTCGCACAAGTGTGACTGACTTTGTGAGCGATTTCAGAGACATCAGTGCACTTTCTTGCACAGATGTCTAGTGAAATCACATAGGTCCCAACTGTTCTCCTTTAAGAAGGAGTCCTATGCCTACCTACTTTTGCTAATAGGTGTCCCTTATACCCATCTCAAAAAGTTGGGAGGTAAGAAATCGCCCCATGAAGTCGCCCAAAGTAGTGCAGTAGTACTACTTTTGGGAATCGTTGTGGCATCGCACCAATTTGGACAGTTCCATTGCCATCAATAGGCGCCGATTTGGCCCGCAATTTGACATGTCAATTCAGAGTAATGTGAACATGGGTGAAGTTGCATAGATATTAGAGCTGCACGGTTCTGGCCAAAATGAGAATCACAATTTTTTTGCTTAGAATAAAAAGATCCTGATTCTCGCAATGTAAAATCTTTCACATTATCTCCCCCTCAAAAAAATGGGCTAACTTTTTTTTTTTAATTCATTAAAGTAATTTTTTCCCCAAAAAATTGAATTTGAAAGACCGCTGTGCAAATACAGTGTGACATAAAATATTGTAACAACCACCATTTTATTCTCTAGGGTCTCTACTAAAAAATATATATATATAATGTTGGGGGGTTCTAAGTCATTTTCTAGCAAAAAAAATTATTTTAACCGAAAACCAACAAATGTCAGTGTTAATTGTTTAAGTGGTTAAACTTTCCTTACACATAGGGATGAGCTTCGTGTTCGAGTCAAACTCATGTTCAACTCGAACATTGGCTGTTCGCAAGTTCGCCGAACAGCGAACAATTTGGGGTGTTAGCGGCAAATTCGAATGCCGCGGAACACCCTTTAAAAGTCTATGGGAGAAATCAAAAGTGCTAATTTTAAAGGCTTATATGCAAGTTATTGTCATAAAAAGTGTTTGGGGACCCGGTTCCTGCCCCAGGGGACATGGATCAATGCAAAAAAAAGTTTTAAAAACGGCCGTTTTTTCAGGAGCAGTGATTTTAATAATGCTTAAAGTCAAACAATAAAAGTGTAATATCCCTTTAAATTTCGTAGCTGGGGGGTGTCTATAGTATTCCTGTAAAGGGGCGCATGTTTCCCGTGTTTAGAACAGTCTGACAGCAAAATGGCATTTCGAAGGAAAAAACACATTTAAAACTACTCGCGGTTATTGCATTGCCGACAATACACATAGAAGTTCATTGATAAAAACGGCATGGGAATTCCCCACAGGGGAACCCCGAACCAAAATTAAAAAAAAAAAAAAAAAATGACGTGGGAGTCCCCCTAAATTCCATATCAGGCCCTTATCCGAGCACACAACCTGGCAGGCTACAGGAAAAGAGGGGGGGATGAGAGTGCGCCCCCCCTCCTGAACCGTACCAGGCCACATGCCCTCAACATTGGGAGGGTGCTTTGGGGGTAGCTCCCCAAAACACCTTGTCCCCATGTTGATGAGGACAAGGGCCTCATCCCCACAACCCTGGCCGGTGGTTGTGGGGGTCTGCGGGCGGGGGGGTTATCGGAATCTGGAAGCCGCCTTTAACAAGGGGACCCCCAGATCCCGCCCCCCCCGTGTGAAATGGTAAGGGGGTACTTACCCCTACCATTTCACTAAAAAACTGTCAAAAATGTTAAAAATGACAAGAGACAGTTTTTGACAATTCCTTTATTTAAATGCTTCTTCTTTCTTCTATCTTCCTTCATCTTCTTCTTCTGGTTCTTCCTCCGGTGTTCTCGTCCAGCATCTCCTCCGCGGCGTCTTCTATCTTCTTCTCCTCAGGCCGCTCCGCACCCATGGCATGGGGGGAGGCTCCCGCTCTTCTCTTCATCTTCTTCATCTTCTTCTTCATCTTCTTCTCTTCTTCTCTTCATTTTCTTCTCCGGGCCGCTCCGCACCCATGCTGGCATGGAGGGAGGCTCCCGCTGTGTGACGGTGTCTCCTCGTCTGACGGTTCTTAAATAACGGGGGCGGGCCACCCGGTGACCCCGCCCCCTCTGACGCACGGGACATGACGGGACTTCCCTGTGGCACTCCCCATGACGTCACAGGGAAGTCCCGTCAAGTCACCATGCGTCAGAGGGGGGCGGGGTCACCGGGTGGCCCCGCCCCCCCCGTTATTTAAGAACCGTCAGACGAGGAGAAGCCGTCACACAGCGGGAGCCTCCCTCCATGCCAGCATGGGTGCAGAGCGGCCCGGAGAAGAAAATGAAGAAGAGAAGAAGAAGATGAAGAGAAGAGCGGAAGCCTCCCCCCATGCCATGGGTGTGGAGCGGCCCGAGGAGAAGAAGATAGAAGACGCAGCGGAGGAGATGCTGGACGAGAACGCCGGAGGAAGAACCAGAAGAGCCAGAAGATGAAGGAAGATAGAAGAAAGAAGAAGCATTTAAATAAAGGAATTGTCAAAAACTGTCTCTTGTCATTTTTAACATTTTTGACAGTTTTTTAGTGAAATGGTAGGGGTAAGTACCCCCTTACCATTTCACACAGGGGGGGGCCGGGATCTGGGGGTCCCCTTGTTAAAGGGGGCTTCCAGATTCCGATAAGCCCCCCACCCGCAGACCCCCACAACCACCGGCCAGGGTTGTGGGGATGAGGCCCTTGTCCTCATCAACAAGGGGACAAGGTGTTTTGGGGGGCTACCCCAAAGCACCCTCCCAATGTTGAGGGCATGTGGCCTGGTACGGTTCAGGAGGGGGGGGCCGCACTCTCGTCCCCCCCTCTTTTCCTGCGGCCTGCCAGGTTGCGTGCTCGGATAAGGGTCTGGTATGGATTTTTGGGGGGACCCCACACCGGTATTTTTTTTTTTGGCGCGGGGTTCCCCTTAATATCCATACCAGACCTGAAGGGCCTGGTATGGAATTTAGGGGGACTCCCACGTCTTTTTTTTTTAATTTTGTTTCGGGGTTCCCCTGTGGGGAATTCCCATGCCGTTTTTATCAATGAACTTCTATGTGTATTGTCGGCAATGCAATAGCCGCGAGTAGTTTTAAATGGGTTTTTTCCTTCGAAATGTCATTTTGCTGTCAGACTGTTCTAAACACGGGAAACATGCGCCCCTTTACAGGCATACTATAGACACCCCCCAGGTATGAAATTTAAAGGGATATTACACTTTTATTGTTTGACTTTAAGCATTATTAAAATCACTGCTCCTGAAAAAACGGCCGTTTTTAAAACTTTTTTTGCATTGATCCATGTCCCCTGGGGCAGGACCCAGGTCCCCAAACACTTTTTATGACAATAACTTGCATATAAGCCTTTAAAATTAGCACTTTTGATTATTCATGTTCGTGTCCCATAGACTTTAACGGTGTTCGCACGAACTTTTTTCCTGTTCGCATGTTCTGGTGCGAACCGAACGGGGGTGTTCAGCTCATCCCTACTTACACAGAAGTCTATTTCATTGACAAATTGTTACAATGATTCTAGTTAAGTTCACTGATAAAGAATGTTCTAATTCTTGGCAGACTTCCCGTTTTTTCTATTCCTTTCTTTTGATGGCTGTAGCTTCAGAAGAGCAGAGTGAATTCTTTGCATAGCAAGAATCGTGAAATGCTTTTTTCAAGATCGCAAAGGGGAAAAAAAAATCACGATGACGATTAATCATGCAGCTCTAATAAATATGAATGGAAATCATGAGGGACAACTTTTCATGTGACTCTGAGGTCCAAAGCTGCATGAAAAGTCACCCAAGGGTGAAAGTAACCTAATGAGATTAATTGATAACACCTTTGAATAAGGCCCCATTTGCACTTGTGCGACCTTAAAATTGCACAGCTTTGCCATGACTTGAAGCAATGTCTGCGTAATCTTGTGGTGTATGGATCTCAAATTGCATCAAAGTCAAACCAAGGTAGAGCAGGGACAAATTTGCTACACTTTCAGTATGCATAAGTGACAATAGGGCCAAATTCAAAGGTGTTATCCTTGAATCTCATTCACACTGTTGCGACCTGAAAGTCACACTATTTTGCTGCCACTTTGCCCCAACTTCTGGGCATGCATGTGTAATATTGTACCCGATATACCTCAAGTCACATGAAAGTCACACCAAAGTAGTACAGGGACTACTTTGAAGTTGGTACGACTTAAAGTAGCACAGATATGAATGGTTATCATTGAGAATCAACTTGTCATGCAACTCAGAGGTCCAAATTTGCTGGAAAATTTGCCCAACTGTGAAACAAGTCATAAATATTTTAATAAAAGGAGCTCTCTTTTATACTTGCATAGTCCTTACCGATTTACATCAGCAAAACAAATGCAGGAAGTGATGTGGGCACATGGTACGGAAGCAAATGTGTGGTGATGTCAAACAAATCAATGAACCCCACCCACACCAAATCCAACTACCACATCCACCCCCACATTGATTAAGTACATATCCTACACTTACCCGGCCAATGAGCAGCACCTCATCTTTGCTAAAGAGACCTCGCCATGTCCACCTAGATGGAGATCCTGACCAGCACAGGAACTTCCGGGTGCATACAATGACTAATTTCCGGGTCAGAAGGTGAAACCACGCTTTTGATTGCAGCTGCGAATATTTAATCTCAACCATGATTAGTATTTTTTATTTTCTGATATGCAAATCTGTATTTCTACATATATTTGAAGGTAAACTTAAGGGAGTTTGATAAGAAATGGTGTCCCTGGGATAGCAGCAGGTGAATTACAAAGACAAAAGGCTCAGTTTGATCCCTGGTTCACACTGACAGAGGGAGGAAAGCGTCCAGCTGAACTCACAATTTCATTCCTGCATGTCAGTCCCGACTGTGGGGGCAACATCAGAGACATCGGTGCAGGTTTCTGCACCAATATCAATACAAATCGCACCAATTACAACAGTGCAATTGCCACCGATTTGTGAAATCACACCAATGTGAACCTGCAATTCTCCACAGCTGTTATATATAAAGATTCCACCTTTATCACTTACTTGCAGGTGTGCTGAAGCCTAGGTTTTCTAAGCATATGTACCTGTGCAGTGTAAACCCTAAAATTTCATGCCAGCAGGGGCAGTCAGGTGAAAGATGGAGTGCTGAGGAGGCTGTCGGTGGCCCTTGAGGGCACCCCCTAGTCTGGGGGTGACTTCGGGCCTGGGGCTGTAAAATTCCCCCTTAAACACACAGGGGAAACCCTTCCTGGAGGCATGGGAGCAAGGAGAGGACAGCAGGAGCAGGTCAGCACATCCGGGAGATCTCCTGAGAGTCAGCGTGGGCTGGAGAGTGTCAGTCTGGAGAAGATAGCCTGGAGGGCTAGTGAAAGGGGCAGCTGCAGCCAGGCAAGTTGGCAGTGCCTGAAGAAGTGGTGCTGGGATCAGTGACCACAGAGAGGAAGTGCTGGAAAGTGTGAGCTATGTCACCCTATCTGTTCTCAAAGTAAAGGGGCTGCGAGTCCCTGCCTGTAATGCAAGTGAAGTGCTGGAGGAAAAAGTGGAGTGTATATAGGAAGAGTTGTCTCTGAAATTGTTCTGAAGAGAAGTGGGAATCCCATAACTCCCATCCCTATCCAAGTTTTTTTTTTAATCAAATTGAATTTTATTGAGCATAAGAAATGGAATATACATACAAATGTAAGGTGCAACAGGCACCAATCAAAAGGATAGAACATTTGACATAACCATCATAAATACAAGCCATAATAGATCATATTGCCAAGGATAGGCCAGAAATTGATCTAATAAGATCTATTGCGTCTAAATGTTGGGTTAGTAGCTGATTTAGAGAGTGTGGCGGGGAATGTGACATAGTGCAACACAGAGAGACGTAAAGTCAATCAAAGTGAGAGTGGCACGGAATACATCAAGGACCATATGTTGTAAAGAAATTATTCCTCGTCTGTGCAGGTAGAGGAGTCTTCCATTAATCTGTCCCAGATTTTATTGAATTTGGCCAGACAACACTTATGGGAATATAGTACTTTTTGTTATAAGGAAGTGTGGCATTCACTACCTAATCCATTGCTGAACATTGGGGGGGGCGACTCTTTTGATCCAAGACTGGGCTATTTGCATTCTAGCCGTGAACAGAGTCTCTTGCAGAAAGATAATTGGGTTCTTTTCCATCCCCCAAGTCCATCCCCCATTTGCCTTTTAATTGATAAGCATGGCTAGTGGCTGAGGGCAGCATAAGGTGGCTGTAAACGAAAGATAGGCTTCTTGGGATCCTGACCAAGGACCACGTTGACCAGGGGTATGGACTCCAGTCTAGGAATGGAGTTGCTGAATTGGGAGTTAAGGGCGTACCGGTTCTGGAGGTAGCGAAATAGCATATGATTAGGTAGGCAAAAGTCGTCTTTGAGAGCCTGAAATGACCTGACAGTGCCGTTGGCAATGATCTGTGAGAGAAAAATGACACCCCTAGCGACTCCTAGATTATAATCAGAAACAGTCAGCAGTTTGGGCAACTGGGGGTTATCCCATAGTGGGGTATGGGTGGGGAGAGCAGAGGCCTTGGTAATAGCCATGGCAAGCTGTCAAATCTTACAATGATGAAACACCATATGATGTCTGTTGCCCATACGTGGGGACCCATGAGTGCCGCTAAATAGAATCTGGAAGGGGTGGACCACCACTTTAGCAACAAAGGAGCATACCAGAGTGGAGTATCTAATTTTATCTACCTTATCAAAGTAGAAAAAGTGGGACAATTGTGAGGGAATGTAGTGAAATGCAAGGTCAGGTAAGGCAGTACCACCCAGATGGACAGGGCATTTCAAAGTTCGCCATGAAAGTTTATGACAGGAGGAGCCCCAATTATGTTGAGGATAAATTCCATAGATTTGAAGAAACAGGCAGGGATATGCAATGGAGCATGCCAAAATAGGTAGTGCAACTTGGGAAGGAGAATCATCTTTAGCAAGTTGATACGGCCCATAATTACAAGGAGAAGCCAAGACCAGACTTGAGTTTTGGTTTTAAGAAAATCGTATAGAGGTTCTAGGTTTAGGTCTATATAGTCCATAAGGGCTCTGGAGCATTGTACACCCAGGTATTTGATCTTGCTTGCTCTAACCAGTGGGAACACTGCTTGGTCAGCTGTAGGGACAGTAACATCTAATGGGAGGATTTGGGACTTGGACCAGTTGATCTGCAGGCCAGAGAATGCTCCAAACTGTTTTATCAGCCGTAGAGACACCGCCAGGAAAGGGCCAGCATCCTCCAAGTACCAGGAGCATATCATCCGCATAAAGACTGAGGACCTTGGTCACTCGCCCCATGCGGAGGCCCTTGATGTCGGGATGTGCCCTGATGACAATGGTGAGGGGCTCCAAGGCTAATGCGTACAGTAAAGGGGATATGGGACAGTCCTGGCGAGTACCCTGGGATAGCAAGAAGGAGTCAGAAATCCTAAAATTGACTTGGATCCAGGCAGTGGGAGCCTGGTAAAGGAGTTGAAGCCATTTAATAAAATTTGGGCTGAAGCAAAACCTGCGGAGACACTGCCACAGATAGCTCCATTCCACAAAGTCACAGAGTCAAATGCCTTAGCGGCATCCAGGCTGACCACTACCCTGGACCCAGTGTTGTCATGTGCAGCCTGGAGATTCATGAAGAGTCCCTGGAGGTTAAATGCTGTTTTCTTGTTGGGCATAAATCCCATCTGATCTGAATGTATGAGACTAAGGATCACTTGTTAAGTCGCAGGGCAAGGATTTTACGTCTAATTGTAGGAGGGTAATTTGACAATATGATTCGGGGAGAAGCAGGTCCTTCCCAGGTTTTGGAATTAGGACAATAAGGGCTTCACCCATGGAGTTAGGGAGTGTGGTAGAGTCGAAGATGTGGATGTATAACGCCTGCAATTTATGGCTGAGAACCTCTTGGAATAGATTGTATTACTCCAAGGGAATGCCATCAGAGCCAGGTGCCTTAGAGGTCTGGAGATGTGCCAGTGCCTCTGCTATGCAATCTGTGGTGATGAGCACCTCCAGCTGGTCGGTTTGAGAGTGGGTAAGGGTGGGGAAATTAATGTCCTGAAGGAATAGTCAGTTCGTCCTGTGAGTGATTAGCAGTTGAGGTGTAAAGGTCAGAGTAGAACCGCTTAAACTCATCCGCCACCTGAACCGGGTCTGTGATTATGGCTCCAGATGCCGATTGAAGCTGGACCACCACTGGGAGCTTATGACCCAGGTGAGCCATATATACAAGCAGCTTACCCGCGCGTTCCCTGTGTTCAAAGACTCGTTGCTTACTAAAAAAAGATTCCCTGCTTGGCTTTCTCAAAGTGTAGTTGGTCAGTGAGTCTAGATTGCAAGTGCAAAAGAGCAGCATTAGTCATGGATGGATCAGTGAGGAACACTTGTTCAAGAGAATTTAGTCACTCCTCAGCTTGCTGTAGAACAAGTTTAGAGGAAGCTTTGTGTTTGTTAATGCGTGCAGAAAGAATCATGTGAGCGTGCAGTTTGAAAGTTTCCCACACCACCCCCCACCGAGGCCAACGGTAGATTGAGCGGAAAAAATTGACCCATTCTCGCTAGATAACCTCCAGGTCCGACATGATGGTGAACCAAAATGGGTTCAGCCGCCACATGCGGAATGAGGGGACTGAGGGCAGTCGCAGGGTCACCCAATAGGGTGAGCTATCAGAGAGTACCCTGATGCTGAACCCTGCGTCGAGGAGGTCAGGCACTAGGGTAGGGGAGATCAAAATCATATTGATGCAGGACATAGCTGACTGTGAAGGAGTAAAGCAGTTGTCGGGTACCTATGCCTCCAAGTGTCTATCATGGCAAACTCTGAAAGAAACCTCCCAAATCTGGTGAGCAAAGACTGGGGCGGTGTTTGGGCAGAGGAGTTGAGTCTATCAAGGGTGGGATCAATCGTCATGTTAAAATCTCCAGGCCAAATAGCGGGCACTGTGGGATGTTTGGCCATGAAGGCCACTCCCTCCTGTATATATGTTTTAATAGAACTGCGCTTAGGTGTAGGCTAGGCTGCAGCCTCCCCTTGGGGGCCCCAAATGAGGAGCTCCAGTTACAATGCTTAAACGTGTTATTTAGGGGTGAGTGGCGCTGCCTATAAATTAAAAAGTGATCTTAGTGAATCACCCTTCTCAGGTGAGAGTGCACTAAGGTGAATTACCACCAAGTGTGTTAGAAATTTGGTGTGCTCAAATGCTCCACCTTCTAAAAATAATGAAACTTTTTATAACCTTTGTGTAAAACAGTGTACATTCATTAAAATCCCATTATATACTTTAACAACAAAATACCACCACTTGATATGAAAGTAAATATTCCTCTTAAACTTGTAAGTGTGAACAGATAAAAATCAACACGTGCACGTGTTTATAGTCACACTCAAGATGGTAGGTGTGTCCTTTAAAAAACTTCAACTGAACACAGTGCAAAAAAACAAAAGAAGAAAAAAAACACCAATGAATGATGAAAAATATATTAAGAGGCAGACCAATCTTATATGAATGTTGATAACACAATTTTCAGGTGACTTGTGCAATATTCAAAGTGACTTGTGCTTAAATTTGTTTCCAATCCTTGTGCAAAGTGATGGGTGACTGTTGTGCTCCCCTTTTGAATCCCTACTCACCAGATCCTGGCACCCCTACAGGGGCAAGCCACATGTAGTGAGTATGTGGTGGCTGCCAGGCCGATCACTCCCTCCTTCATCACATCCTGGGAAATCCAAAGCCTCCAGACTCTCAAAGGACTGTTGGAATACGCTGTTAACCCTGGGTCAAAATGTAGCAGTCTCCTTCTCTGTGACCCCGATATTGTATCCTCTGAGCCTCTGAACCCCCGCTACGGTGGCAACATAATTGCAGGTGTGTTGTAGGATATAGTAGGTAGCTTGTCTGTGTGGAGGAGGCAGGATTACCCGCCAGGATCAGTATGAAGGAGAAATCTTCAGCCAGAGCTCTCACTCTGCACACCCTACGCCGCTCCAGGCCATGCCTCCATCCCTATCCAAGTTTATTACCCTCAATAAAAAAAAAAAAACAAAGTCACTGACTTTTCTGACTCTGAGTGCCTGTGGAAATTCTGTGTGCCTGGCTGTGCAGGGTGGGGGATCCCATTCTATTTGCGGCTCCTTAGGGGGTGCGCTACACTACCCAAACCTGCCACTATACTGCCTTATGCTACCCAAACCTGCCACTACACTACCCAAGCCGCCACTATACCTCCCTATACTACCCAAGCCGTCACTATACCTCCCTATACTACCCAAACCTGCCACTCTACCGCCCTATACTACCAAAACCTGCCACTATTCTACCCAAACCTGCCACTATACTGCCCTATACTATGCAAACCTGCCATTATACTACCCAAGCCTGCAACTATGCTAACCAAACCAGTCTAAGGTTGGATTCACACCTACAGTCATAAATATTGGGACATCAACACAATTTTAATTTTTTTGGCTCTATACACCACCAGAATGGATTTGAAATAAAACGAACAAGATGTGCTACAACTGCAGACTTTCAGCTTTAATTTGAGGGTATTTACATCCAAATCAGGTGAACGGTGTAGGAATTACAACAGTTTGTATATGTGTCTCCCGCTTTTTAAGGGACCAAAAGTAATGGGACAGATTAACAATCATCCATTAAACTTTCACTTTTGAATACTTGGTTGCAAATCCTTTGCAGTCAATTACAGACTGAAGTCTGGAATGCATAGACATCACCAGATGTTGGGTTTCATCCCTGGTGATGCTTTGCCAGGCCTCTACTGCAACTTCAGTTCCGGCTTTTTCTTGGGGCATTTTCCCTTCAGTCTTATCTTCAGCAAGTGAAATGCATGCTCAGTCGGATTCAGGTCAGGTGATTGACTTGGCCATTGCATAACATTCCACTTCTTTCCCTTAAAAAACTCTTTGTTTGCTTTCGCAGTATGCTTCGGGTCATTGTCCATCTGCACTGTGAAGCGCCGTCCAATGAGTTCTGAAGCATTTTGCTGAATATGAGCAGATAATATTGCCCGAAACACTTCAGAATTCATCCTGCTGCTTTTGTCAGCAGTCACATCAATAAATACAAGAGAACCAGTTCCATTGGCAGCCATACATGCCCACGCCATGACTTTACCACCACCATGCTTCGGATCATGAGCAGTTCCTTTCCTTCTCCATACTCTTCTCTTCCCATCACTCTGGTACAAATTGATCTTGGTCTCATCTGTCCATAGGATGTTGTTCCAGAACTGTGAAGGCTTTTTTAGATGTTGTTTGGTAAACTCTAATCTGGCCTTCCTGTTTTTGAGGCTCACCAATGGTTTACATCTCGTGGTGAACCCTCTGTATTCCCTCTGGCTCTTGATTGTTGACTTTGACACACATACACGTACCTCCTGGAGAGTGTTCTTGATCTGGCCAGCTGTTGTGAAGGGTGTTTTCTTCACCAGGGAAAGAATTCTTTGGTCATCCACCACAGTTGTTTTCTGTGGTCTTCTGGGTCTTTTGGTGTTGCTGAGCTCACCGGTGCGTTCTCTCTTTTTAAGGATGTTCCAAACAGTTGATTTGGCCACACCCAATGTTTTTGCTATCTCTCTGATGGGTTTTTTTTTTTTCAGCCTAATGATGGCTTGCTTCACTGATAGTGACAGCTCTTTGGATCTCATATTGATAGTTGACAGCAACAGATTCCAAATGCAAATAGCACACTTGAAATGAACTCTGGACCTTTTATCTGCTCCTTGTAAATGGGATAATGAGGGAATAACACACACCTGGCCATGGAACAGCTGAGCAGCCAATTGTCCCATTACTTTGGGTGCCTTAAAAAGTAGGAGGCACAAATACAAACTGTTGTAATTCCTACACCGTTCACCTGATTTGGATGTAAATACCCTCAAATTAAAGCTGAAAGTTTCATTTCAAATCCATTGTGGTGGTGTATAGAGCCAAAAAGATTAGAATTGTGTCGATGTCCCATTATTTAGGGACCTGACTGTATGCATTTTTAGTGCTTTTGCATTTTGCAGATTTACACTACAGAACGTGTTCCATGGGAAACCACGTTAAATGGACTGTAATGCAAATCTGCAAAATGCAAAAAGCACTAAAAATGGATAGGTGTGAATCCAATTAAACAACAAGTCTAGGCGCAATCACCTAGAGCTCCCACATAATCAAATCTATACAATAAAGCTATACAATACAGCAAAGGACAGTCAAAAAACTAAATATAAAATGTGAACAATGACAATCCATTCAATAGGCCAATAGTCCATATATTGTTGTGATCAGGATGAGGGGAAAAAAACGCCCAGAGAAGCAAGCAGGGCTGCCATCATAGTAGGAATGAAACCATGGTCCTGAGGCTGAAATACAACAAGTAAAGAGGCGCCTCTGGGTGCAGACGTTTTTATAGATTTAAAATGCTTCAATAAGATATATAGAGATAAACTCACATTGTGGTGATAAAAACAAGCATGATAGTAAGAGTCATGGATGGCGCTCCCAGTCCTGTGCCTGTGAACAGTCTCTGTGGTGGATGTGGTGACAGCTCTTCCTGGTTGTAATGAGCCGGTGTTCTGCCGAGAAAGTTCCGGTTGGCGGATAAGTTCCCCCCTCTACTGCGCATGCGCAGTAAGATCCGGCAGAAATAGCCGAAGCGGAACAGCTGAAAATCAGCTGTACACGGCGCCTTTAAGAGGGCCCCTCGCGGGCTTGCTTCGCTCGCCACGCTTCGCTTGCCACGCTTCGGGCACGGCCTCACTGCGCTCGGCACTATTAGATTCCCCCTCTAGGTCCACTTGGATGGTGGGGAAGGAACCTGGACCCAGGGCGCAGGCGTCGTGTACAGCTGATTGAAGCGTTTGAGCTTTGGCTATCTCCGGCAGCTGACTTTAGTATGTACTGCGCAGGCGCTGTGCCTGCGCAGTACAGGGGGGGAACTTATCCGCCGAGGGAACATTCTCGGCAAGACACCGGCTTCAGACAATGGAGGAGCGGCCTCAGAACGAGGCTTGAGACACACGAGACAGCTGGCTGCAGGGGGATGACGTCATCAGTAGTGGACGCGTTTCCTGGGTAAGCGCGCTTGGGTGGTAAGCAAGCCGCGCCCCTTTCTCAACAGACTAATCTACTAGACATGCTAGAGACTTAAGTAAAGATGGGGAGGGGGAGCGGGGCAGAGAAAGGGGAGGGGATGGGGCGGGAGAGCAAAAGGAATATACAGAGCCCAATGCTGTTTAAAGTGATTAATGACGTGAATAGAAAAGAAAAAATACAGGATAAAACCGGAGACAAAAAATGAGAAGGAGGGAGAAATGTAACCAAGGAATAGGGGAGAAAAGAAAAGGGGGAAGGAGAAGGGAAAGGAGGGGGAGGGAGGAAAAAAAAAAGGAGACTGAAGTGGTGAAGACGACTTGGAGCAAAAAAAAAAAAAAGAAAAGGAGGCTGAAGTGGTGAGGATGACTTTGAGCAAAAAACGGAATGTGAAGGGGGGGGGGGGGGAGAGGGAGGAAGGGGAGTAGAGAGGGAGGGGGAGGGGGGAAGAGGGACAACTGACTGGTCTCTAAAAGCACAAAACAATAATCGGACATGTAAAATGCATCTTATTAATACAACACATTAGTCATAGAGCATATATATAAAAACGGTAAAACACTAAATGTTCAAGATAGATGTATATACACGCACAACATATGCGTGGATAGCACTGGGAGATAAAGCAAGGAATTAGAAGAGTCAACAATAAAAATATAAAAACATGACATACTACTGACTATGCCCTGCATAGTAGTAAAATTAGAAAAAATTTGAAAAAATTAAAAGAAATTGTAAGGAATTGTAAAATATATATATAAGATGTATAACAATATGAAGAAATATATACACGTATATGTACACGTGTAAATGCATATACGCACATATAGAATAAATGTACATATAGAAATATATATAGAAGATATCTGACATAAGTTGTATAAAAATGTCAATAGGACTATAAAAAGGGGAAACCAGTGTCTGCAATACTGAATGGGGCCACAGGTCTAGGGGATAATGAAGAATAATATAGTTATTTTAATTGTAAGCCTATATAGTTGTGAACTCTCTACATTATGGGCGGAAAGACGAAGGTACCGGAATTACAGTATTACAGTATGGTAGAGATTTCTATTCCTTCGTTCATACCCCCAGGTGAGAGAACGTCTAACTGGTAAATCCAGAACGTTTCACGGGCGCATAGTTTTTTGAAACGTTCTGCAGCTGGTAGAGATCTAGGGATTTGTTCTATGACCCACACCTGTAACCCTACGGTGGATTTTTTATGGACTTGGGCAAAGTGTTTGGGCACACTATGTGCCACCTTTAGGGGATCAATTCCACCCTCAATAGCTCTTCGGTGTTCACCGAACCTGGTCCTGAGTGCGCGTATCGTACGGCCCACATAAAGTAGGCCGCAAGGACAGGATAGTCCGTAGATCACAAAATCTGAAGAGCAGTTGTAAAAATCTTTTAGCGCACGAGTAACACCCTTGGTGGTGAAGGACTTCTGGCCATGGTGAACAAATCTGCAGGTTTTGCACAGCGGTTTTTTACACTGGAACATCCCAACCAGTGGGATGAGTACGGGCTGGCTGGGGGGACAGTGTTTTGATCGGATTCTACTAGGAGCTATTTTTGTTTTGATGTTGGGAGCTCTGCGATATGTGACCTTGGGTTTTTCAGAAATGTAGGGTTTTAGTAGTGGATCTTGTAGTAGTATGTCCCAATGATCCGCTAGAATTCTTTCCATTTTCTTGAATTGACAGTGGAACGTGGTGGTAAACCGTACTATATGTTGGTCAGGGTCTCGAGATAGTTTCGGAGGTTTGCCTTTAAGATAGTGCTTAAAGGCTCGGTCCGTGAGATCTACAGGATAGCCTTTGTCTGTAAATTTGTTTTTGAGCAAAGTACTCTGGTGGACGTAGTCACTTTCTCTGGTGCAGTTCTGTCTTAGTCGGCAGAACTGCCCCTTTGGGATGTTATTGATCCATTGCGGAAGATGGCAACTTTTATAGTGCAAAAATGAATTGCCCGCAGTCGGTTTGACATAGTTTTTGGAGATGATGGTGGAAGTGGCTACGTCAGCCCCTAACTCCAGATCGAAAAAGGGCAACGTATCAGGGCTGGCAACAAAGGTAAAAGATAAGGCATATTGGTTCTCATTGCAATATTTTACAAAGTCTATAATCACATCGACGTCGTCATCCCAGATGATGACGATATCGTCGATATAACGACTGAAGAATACAATGTGACGGGCATATGGGTTATTGTGGAGAATGTGTAGATTCTCCCAATAGCCCATGGCCAAGTTGGCATATGAGGGCGCAAAATTGGCCCCCATCGCTGTTCCCTGTATTTGGACATAGAATTCTTCATCGAATTGGAAAAAGTTGTGTGTGAGACAGTATGAAGTCACTTCCAAGATAAATGCTGCCTGGCGAGGATTGATGAGGGGATCTTTTGCTAGAAAGTGCTCGAGTGCTCTTAGGCCGAACGCATGGGGGATCGATGTGTACAAAGAGTTCACATCCAGGGAGAGCCATGTGCAAGTAGGCTTCCACCTGTATGCTGAGAGAAGCTCCATCAGGTGAGTCCCATCTCTGATATAGGACTGTAATTTTTGGACGATGGGCTGGAGGAAATGATCGATATATATAGACTGAGACCCGTAGTGACGCTGTCCATAGCTGCCACTATGGGTCTGCCGGGGGGGTTATCTAAACTTTTGTGGACCTTTGGAAGGTGGTACAAGTAAAGGATATGATAAAAATCTTTGAGAAGGAAAGACTTCTCAAATTTGTTGAGGATGTCATTCTAGAATGCCTCGGAGACCAAATTATTGACTTCCTTAGCATAATCGGAAGTGGGGTCTTTATTGATTTTCCGATAGGTGGATGTATCGGAGAGCAGCCTTCTAGCCTCTGTGACATAGTCCACCTTGTCCTGTATGACAATTCCGCCACCTTTATCCGCCGATTTTATGATCAAATCCTCTGCATCCATTAGCGATTTTAGCGCTTGGATCTCTGAAGGTGACAAATTGTGAGTATTAGTAATGTTAGAAGATTGGCAGAGCTTCTGGAAATCTGAAAATACGACCCTATAAAAACTTTCCCCGGCAGACCCATAGTGGCAGCTATGGACAGCGTCACTACGGGTCTCAGTCTATATATCGATCATTTCCTCCAGCCCATCGTCCAAAAATTACAGTCCTATATCAGAGATGGGACTCACCTGATGGAGCTTCTCTCAGCATACAGGTGGGAGACTACTTACACATGGCTCTCCCTGGATGTGAACTCTTTGTACACATCTATCCCCCATGCGTTCGGCCTAAGAGCACTCAAGCACTTTCTAGCAAAAGATCCCCTCATCAATCCTCGCCAGGCAGCATTTATCTTGGAAGCGACTTCATACTGTCTCACACACAACTATTTACAATTAGATGAAGAATTCTATGTCCAAATACAGGGAACAGCGATGGGGGCCAATTTTGAGCCCTCATATGCCAACTTGGCCATGGGCTATTGGGAGAATCTACACATTCTCCACAATAAACCATATGCCTGTCACATTGTATTCTTCGGTCGTTATATCGACGATATCGTCATCATCTGGGATGACGACGTCGATGTGATTACAGACTTTGTAAAATATTGCAATGAGAACCAATATGGCTTATCTTTTACCTTTGTTGCCAGCCCTGATACGTTGCCCTTTCTCGATCTGGAGTTAGGGGCTGACGTAGCCACTTCCACCATCATCTCCAAAAACTATGTCAAACCGACTGCGGGCAATTCATTTTTGCACTATAAAAGTTGCCATCTTCCGCAATGGATCAATAACATCCCAAAGGGGCAGTTCTGCCGAATAAGACAGAACTGCACCAGAGAAAGTGACTACGTCCACCAGAGTACTTTGCTCAAAAACAAATTTACAGACAAAGGCTATCCTGTAGATCTCACGGACCGAGCCTTTAAGCACTATCTTAAAAGCAAACCTCCGAAACTATCTCGAGACCCTGACCAACATACAGTACGGTTTACCACCACCTTCCACTGTCAATTCAAGAAAATGGAAAGAATTCTAGCGGATCATTGGGACATACTACTACAAGATCCACTACTAAAAGCCTACATTTCTGAAAAACCCAAGGTCACATATCGCAGAGCTCCCAACATCAAAACAAAAATAGCTCCTAATAGAATCCGATCAAAACACTGTCCCCCCAGCCAGCCCGTACTCATCCCACTGGTTGGGATGTTCCAGTGTAAAAAACCTGCAGATTTGTTCACCATGGCCAGAAGTCCTTCACCACCAAGGGTGTTACTCATGCGCTAAAAGATTTTTACAACTGCTCTTCAGATTTTGTGATCTACGGACTATCCTGTCCTTGCGGCCTACTTTATGTGGGCCGTACGATACGAGCACTCAGGACCAGGTTCGGTGAACACCGAAGAGCTATTGAGGGTGGAATTGATCCCCTAAAGGTGGCACATAGTGTGCCCAAACACTTTGCCCAAGTCCATAAAAAAATCCACCGTAGGGTTACAGGTGTGGGTCATAGAACAAATCCCTAGATCTCTACCAGCTGCAGAACGTTTCAAAAAACTATGCGCCCGTGAAACGTTCTGGATTTACCAGTTAGACGTTCTCTCACCTGGGGGTATGAACGAAGGAATAGAAATCTCTACCATACTGTAATACTGTAATTCCGGTACCTTCGTCTTTCCGCCCATAATGTAGAGAGTTCACAACTATATAGGCTTACAATTAAAATAACTATATTATTCTTCTTTATCCCCTAGACCTGTGGCCCCATTCAGTATTGCAGACACTGGTTTACCCTTTTTATAGTCCTATTGACATTTTTATACAACTTCGTACTATGTCAGATATCTTCTATATGTGCGTATATGCATTTACACGTGTACATATACGTGTATATATTTCTTCATATTGTTATACATCTTATATATATATTTTACAATTCCTTACAATTTCTTTTAATTTTTTCTAATTTTACTACTATGCAGGGCATAGTCAGTAGTATGTCATGTTTTTATATTTTTATTGTTGACTCTTCTAATTCCTTGCTTTATCTCCCAGTGCTATCCACGCATATGTTGTGTATGTATATACCAAGATATCTATCTTGAACATTTAGTGTTTTACCATTTTTATATATATGCTCTATGACTAATGTGTTGTATTAATAAGATGCATTTTACATGTCCGATTATTGTTTTGTGCTTTTAGAGACCAGTCAGTTGTCCCTCTCCCCCCTCCCTCTCTACTCCCCTTCCTCCCTCCCCCCCCCCCTTCACATTCCGTTTTTTGCTCCAAGTCGTCTTCACCACTTCAGTCTCCTTTTTTTTTTTTCCACCACTTCAGCCTCTTCCCCCCCCCTCCCCCCTCCTTTCCCTTCTCCTTCCCCCTCCCCCTCCTTTCCCTTCTCCTTCCCCCTTTTCTTTTCTCCCCTATTCCTTGGTTACATTTCTCCCTCCTTCTCATTTTTTGTCTCCGGTTTTATCCTGTATTTTTTCTTTTCTATTCACGTCATTAATCACTTTAAACAGCATTGGGCTCTGTATATTCCTTTTGCTCTCCCGCCCCATCCCCTCCCCTTTCTCCGCCCCGCTCCCCCTCCCCATCCTTACTTAACTCTCTAGCATGTCTAGTAGATTAGTCTGTTGAGAAAGGGGCGCGGCTTGCTTACCACCCAAGCGCGCTTGCCCAGGAAACGCGTCCACTACTGATGACGTCATCCCCCTGAAGCCAGCTGTCTCGTGTGTCTCAAGCCTCGTTCTGAGGCCGCTCCTCCATTGTCTGAAGCCGGCTCATTACAACCAGGAAGAGCTGTCACTACATCCACCACAGAGACTGTTCACAGGCACAGGACTGGGAGCGCCATCCATGACTCTTACTATCATGCTTGTTTTTATCACCACAATGTGAGTTTATCTCTATATATCTTATTAAAGCATTTTAAATCTATAAAAACGTCTGCACCCAGAGGCGCCTCTTTACTTGTTGTATAGGTGTGAATCCAGCCTAACAGTACCTATAAGAATGGGCAGAACACCTCCTTGTTCAGTTCGCAGCAGAACTCCCAAACAGGGGAAATGTTCTAACCTGAACAGCGAACCCCATTGAAGTCTATGGGAGCCGAACAAGAAAAATCAAAAGTGCCATTTTGAAGACTTATATGCAAGTAATCTGCCATAAAAGGGGTATGAGGGTACTGCCCTGGGGGACATGTATTAATAATATATATATATATATATATATATATATATATATTTTTTTTTTTAAATGATCATTTTTGCAGGAGCAGTGATTTTAATTATGCTTAAAGTGCAACAATAACAATGAAAAATTCTATTAAATATAGTTCCTAGGGGGTCGCCTTAATGTGCATGTAAAATGGCGCATCTGTAGCATGCATAAAACATGCTGCAGTAAAAATTACATTTCTAAAGAAAAAAAACGAGTCAAGTCCCATTTAAAAATTAATCGCGGTTGCAATTGCAAAAAAAGAAAAAAACGGCGTGGGATCCCCCCCGTCCATACCAGATCCTTATTGGGGCATGCAGCCTGGCAGGTCAGGAAAGGGGGGATGAGCAAGCGCCCCCCAAGCTGAACCATACCAGGCCACATGCCCTCAACATGGGGGGGATGTCTTGGGGCGGGGGGGGACAAGGGCCTTATCCCGACAACCCTGGGCTGTTGTTGTTGGGGTCTGCGGGCAGGGGGCTTTTCGGATCCCCAGACCCCTACCCATTCACCAAAAAAGTGGCAAAAATTAAAAACACGAGACAGTTTTTGACAAATCCTTTAATAAAATAAATAAATGAATAAATTAGTGTCCCTTAATGTAAATCCATTCACTTCACCTCCTTCACCTCCTGAGAGGCCTCCCGTCGAATGCCTGCTCTGCACCGCCCCTTCTGATGACACGGACTGTTGCATGCTGGGCATGTGATGTCACGTAGGGACGGGGCCACTAGGTGACATAGCTAGGTGGCCCTGCCCCTTACCTATATAAGAAATGTCAAAGTGGAGGGGAGGCATTCAGTGGGAGGCCTCCCAGGAAGGGGAGCGTTTTAGATATTTCAGGTCGGCGGGCGGCGTGATTGATGATAGATTTACATTGAGGAATGCTATTTTTTTATTTTTTGATACAGTAATTGTCAAAAACTGTCTCTAATACATTTAACCACTTTTTTTGGTGAATGGGTAGGTATGTACCCGTTACTCATTCACATGGGGGGAGGGGGGCTGGGATCTAGGGGCCCCCTTGTTTCCAGATTCTGATAAGCCCCCCCGCCTGCAGACCCCGACAACCACAGCCCAGGGCTGTCGGGAAGAGGCCCTTGTCCCCATCAAAGCACCCACCCCGCCATGTTGAGGGCATGTGGCCTGGTATGGTTCAGAAGTGGGGGGGGGGACTGCGTGCCCAGGGGAACCTGCCAGGCTGCATGCCCAGATAAGGGTCTGGTATGAATTTTGGGGGGAACCCCAAACTGTTTTTTTTTTTTAGTTTTGATGTGGAGTTTACCTCCAAATCCATACCAGACCCGAAGGGCCTGGTTTTTAGCTGGCACTTTGTTTATTTTATTTTTTATTCAGCTGTCAGCGGGGAAACCCATTGACAGCTGATAACTCGTTGTTAAGGATGCCGTGGCCGGCTTCCCGGCCCTGCTCCTTAACAACCAGCATACACTGCACCCTGATTTGTTCAAGTCTTTACCCAATCAGGGCGGGCAGAATGTACTGTGCATGCTCAGTGCATTGCAGGGTGTTCTTTGAGGTGAACGGCCGTACGGGCAAATGTATGGCCCGAACCATTCGCCATCCCTAGTAGCCAATCATATTTTATCCTTCTTTTATCACAAATGAATGAAATATACGTTGTTAATATTGTTAAAGCTGTCAATGTTTATTTTTGTAACTTAATTCTGCATAAAACATTTAACATTATCACTTCATGAGATAATTTACCAGGGCGTGTTTAGGGGCAAATTAGGGATGAAGCAGGGTAGGGGTTGGGTGGGGAAACTGGTGGCAAGTAGCTCTCAGCACTTGAAATTTTGAGCCCTGCACTGTGGCAGCGAAGTATAATCTCCAGCTGGTGGTCAGTGCAATGTAACCCTCCTTACCTGATCACACGTGTGTCGCTCCCCCATTCTCCTCAGTACACAAGAAGGCTAGGACTTGTACTGTGGGTGGAGAGAACGCTGCCTTCAGTGCTGAACTATAGAGCTTTTCAGCATCTGGCATCCTGCTGCCACTCTGCAAAGTAGTAGCCAGCAAGTGGCATCCCTAGATGCATCAGGCCCACGTGTTGGGCACCACTGTATTAGATCCTTTTTTTTTCTCAAAGAAGTTTATTAAAGAAAAGAAATTACAAACAGGGAATAGATTCCATTTTCAAAAAGTTAGTGTACAATCGATATACTTATCACTTTACACCAGTGCTCAACATGTTATATTCAATATGCACCTTTAACACACTACCCATCAGGGCCTGCTACACTTTCCCACACCAGGTAATTTTATAATTTATAAGCCTTTTGTAACGAGCCCCTTGCTCGCTCGGTTCCACTCTCCCGACACTCCTCTGCAGCTATTGGATCAGATCGCAATGTCTGATGGTTCGGTCATCCCATGCTCCGGGATTAGAACTACAGCTATGTGCCGTTCTAACCCAGTTGTGATAGCTCAGAACAAACCAGGCAGGCTGTATGTAAGTTCAACCAGGAATCTCTTTTATTGGAAAATACGGGCCCTTTTATACACTAAAAGTGGAGGTGCATACCTCCGGGTCATATTACTCTGAACATACACCTGTGACCAGAAACCTAATTAACATGGGCTAATTAACTAATCCCTTTAGACAGCCTAGATGACTCAGACATGACCTTTAGGCCAGACTGGCCGTCTTGTAGTTCAGAAAATCCAATCAACATCATCACAATAGCAGAGTTAATTAACACAAACAACAATGGGGATCTAATGACTCTTAGATCCCATACTAGAGACTTATTTACAATACACATTTTAGCAGACAACAGACAGGTAGCTGGGATTGATGACATTAGCATTTACCAATAGGAGTCCCAACGGTATGAATCAGTCACTATTCTAATATGGCAAATCCAGGGTCCCCAGAGTCTGTGTGTCCTGGGGGACCAGGACCCGAATCCACAGTAATACCACCTCAAGGGTCCCCAGGCATACAGCTCACAAAGAACACCGTTCCCCCAAATGCCAGGGCCCACGATCGATCGACAAGAGGCTAGCATACAGTCCCCTCCAAAAGTCTCTCTCCCGGCTAGGTCTGTCACACCTTTTGCAACTGGAGAAAGTCCCGGGGTATCCAGCCAGGATGACCAACATGCATAAAAATTTACCAGGGCACCCTCTATGTTGGAATATAAACCTCTCCAGCCGTAAAGTGTCACCCATTTGGTTGATCCATTCCTTGAGCGTGGGAGGGTTAACTGCCTTCCATCGTCTAAGGATGATCAGGCGAGCCTGAAAAAAGGGGTCTCGCAATAGCTGGTTTAGAGTTATGCTGAAGGGGGAGGTCATCCAGGATGCCCAGTATGCATGGCCTGGGGTCTGTCAGGATATTAACTGAAAAGGCCTAATTAATAGTGTTCAGAACCCCTGTCCAGTATAGGTGCAGCTTGGGGCAATGCCACATCATATGTATTAAGTCTCCGTGGTCTCTAGCACACCGAGGGCAGTCAGAGTCCGATCACACTCCCATTCCAAACAGCCTTGCGGGTGTATAATGCACCCACAAGACGATGTACAAATGGGATAGGCGTTGCGCTACATTGAGGGAGGACATTTGGACAGCCTGGAGGACCTCTTCCCACTGTTCTTCCTCAAACATGCCCACATCATTTTCCCACTTGCTCACTACCCCAAAGGGAATCCTGCCAGGAGTGCTGACAGAAGCATTGAATAACAGCTAGAAATAAAGCCTTTGAAACAGGACACTTCTTCCATGTAATGAAATATGGGAGTTGGGGATAACGCCCATGGAGTCCCGCTGGATTGAGCTCTAACAGCATGTTGCAGCTGCATATGGTAAAAGTACATAGTCTGTGGGAGTCAAAATTGCTCCCACATATCAGAGAAAGAGCTCAATTTACCTTCTGCAAAAATGTGCTTCAGGTGCGTAACTCCATGCTTCCTCCACCGATCCCCACATGTCAAGGATTGCAGTTCCGTATAGTATCCATTGTCCCAAATTGGGCTATATTTAGTAAAGCCTTCGACAGCCTGTAAGTGTCTGGCCTTGTTCCATACCTTTTGGAACAGGGCAAATGTAGGGAACCTCTTATTAGATTTCGTATAGACCAAGGCCTTTAATCCCTCTGCTACATCATTAACCCACATTACTTGACACATAAAGGACCTTGATAGGGTCCTTTTCAGAGTTTCCCCCCCCACCTCCCTTTGCGTCAGAGACATGGCCCGAGCATAATGCTGTAGCTGGGCCGCTAAATAGTAAATCCACGGATTAGGTCAGGGCAGGCCAGGCCTCCCGCATCTTTGGGTTTGTGTAAT
Source organism: Aquarana catesbeiana (assembly GCF_042186555.1). Taxonomy (NCBI): domain Eukaryota; kingdom Metazoa; phylum Chordata; class Amphibia; order Anura; family Ranidae; genus Aquarana; species Aquarana catesbeiana. The sequence goes on along the minus strand of NC_133335.1, from coordinate 138,093,141 downwards.
TGTTCCAGCTTAACTCGAGGGTTTGTCATGCCATAGGAAGGACCTAAAGATGGAGTTGACAATACAAAATATTTTAAGGGGAACCACCATTGGGGTATTATGTAAAATAAAGAGAAGTGGCATAAAAATCATTTTTATGAGGTTTACTTTACCTACCAAGGACATTTTTAATCTCGACTATACTTTGATTCTATCTCGAATGCGACCTAACAGCCGCGTAGTTTAGACCGGTCGCATACTATACTCTTATTGGGTGTTCCAAGATTGCAACTAGGACTTGTTACTGTACTTACCATGGGTTTATGTGCTTTAGTCAACCTACCACTAATGCCCCCAATACTCCCCTCTGGAATATGTTCCGTGCTGAATATCTCTACCTCTGGGCCCTCCCCCCCATAGCCTATTTTAAAAACCCCTCTAACTTCTTGGCCATCTTTACTCCCAGCTGATCTGCACCCTCCTCATTTAGGTGCCTTCTATAGTACTGGTGATCGACTGAGAAGTCGGCCCAGTCCTCCAGGAACCCAAACCCCTCCTTACTACACCAGCTCTTCAGCCACTTGTTTACTTCCCTAATCTCCCTCTGCCTTTCTGGTGTGGCCAAATGTACCGGTAGTATTTCTGAGAATACTAACTTGGAGGTCCTTTTCCTCAATTTAGCTCCCAAGTCCCTAAAATCGTTCTTTAGGACACTCCATCTGCCTCTGACTTTGTCATTGGTGCCAACATGCACCATGACAGCCGGGTCTTCCCCAACCCCTCCCAGTAATCTGTCCACAAGATCTGTGATGTGCCGAACCCAAGCACCCGGCAGAAACATACAGTTCGGCGCTTCAGGTCATTACAGATTGCCCTCTCTGTCCTAAGAATTGAGTCCCCTACCACCAGAATCTGCCTTTCCTTCCCCTCCGCTCCCCCCCCCCACTCTCACTGGAGGAGTTCTTCTCCCAGCAGCTAGGAGAGTCCCTCAGCTCCAGCAGTGCTGGTCCCTGACTGGTTTCACCAATGTCACTCAATGGAGCGTAATTATTGGGATGCTCCAGCCCTGGATCGGCCTCCCTGGCACTTCCCCCTCTACCCTTCTTGACTGTCACCCATCTACTCTTTGCTAGTGCCTGCACCTCTTTGTCTCCACCTGCCTCTTTGCTGGTCCCGGCCGTGCACGTTCCTGGCTCTCCTTTAGTATGGAAGGACTTCTCAGTTCTGACAGTTGCTTCCCCAGATTCAGAACCTGGGTTTCCATGGAAACAATGTGCTTACATTTTGCACAGCAGTTTTCGCCCTCGATCGGATGATCAAGGAACACATACATGCCGCAAGATGTACACCGGGTCGCATCTCCACACCCACCGGGCATCGTACCTAATAATTAATGAGGATTGGGGATTATACTCTCTCCAAATTACCTAACAACTAGCTTCCTGACACTAATGCCCCGTACACACGGTCGGATTTTCCGATGGACAATGTCCGATCGGAGCGTGTTGTCGGAAATTCCGACCGTGTGTGGGCGCCATCGGACATTTTCCATCGGATTTTCCGACACACAAAGTTGGACAGCAGGAGATAAAATTTTCCGACAACAAAATCCGATCGCGTCAATTCCGACCGTGTGTGGCCTGTTCCGACGCACAAAGTGCCACGCATGCTCAGAAGAAATTCCGACACGGGACAGCTCGTTCTGGTAAACTTAGCGTTCGTAATGGATAAAGCACTTTCGTCACGCTGCAATGTTCAAAATGGTTTAATACAGCGCACTCTCTTCTTCTTTATAATGTGACAAGAATTAAGTCGTTTTGATGCTCATATTCACACACACTTCTCACAAAGTTTTTTCGTTACTATTTATCGGGATTCCCTCAATATATTTTGATTTCTCACATCTGACAACATATTTTTTTTTTTTGTTTTTTTACTTTAATGTAGAATCTTTTTTTGTGTTTCTCTTTTTATTTTTTTTTTTTGGTGATTTTGATTTGTACTCCCGAAAATGTTTGTGTGTTTTTTGTGACAAGTTCCCACAACACCATTGATATGTTGTTCTATTTAATCTGTAGGAGATTGTTTGGTGTTGTTGTCCCTTGTTAATTTCACATTGTACTTTAGAAATGTACCTGAATCGTCACCAACAAACTGTCCTTTTTGGATGAAAACACACACAGGAGAGTAGAATTTACCGAAAAATATTTTATTAAGGGGTCACAACTATAAACAAAGAGGGAGGCAACGCTGGAGAAACTGCAGAAGTGGGCGAAGCCTTGGACTCCAAGGGCAGACATCAATTATTTAAAAGCAAAATTGGTGGCCTGAGGAGTCCATATCTAAGGGAGTGCAGTCTGGTCCAGAAGTCCCAGAGATCTGGAAAGCAGCAGATGACATCTGTGTCCCCAGGCTGTGGTCATACAAGAGACTGCATCTTCTGTCAGACCAGACTGAACCCAGGGTCATCACTCTTTGGTCTTCCTTCCACGCTTCCTTCCAGCCTTTGGCTGTGGTGGTGGAGTTGTGGCAGCAGGAGGAGGAGGAGGAGGATCGTCCCTCTCCATGACATCCGTCTTGTGTGTCAGTTCCCCACTCTCCCCCTTACGTAGGACTTTATAAATCAGGTCCTCAGAAATCTTGCGTTGGCCCTCCTGCATGCCCTGCAATTTGGTGGCAGCCATGCAGGCAAAGGCCTCTTCAGGACTGGGGAAGGCTCTGAGGGACGCCGAAGCCTCCTGGATAAGCCTGTACGCTGAATCCTGCACAGGACTGGGAGTGGCCTTCCTGGCCCTTTTATATGGCAGGCGGAGGGGAGGGACCTGAGACTCAGTCAGGCTGCGACTGGTCCCTGGCTTCTCTTGGCTGACACTTAGCCCCGCCTCCTCCTGGCTGCCACTAATCCCCGCCTCCTCCTGGCTGACACTAATAATCCCCGCCTCCTCCTGACTGCCACATTCCACAGCCTCCTCCTGGCTGAGGTCTTCCTGTGTATGAAAAAGGGACATAGTTTTAGTATTGTTTTCATCAATCACACACAATTTTCACCTCCTGACTGCTGCAAATTCAATGTTAACAAATATAACAGACTATCCTTCTGAGCCCAGCATTTTGCATTCTTGTCCCAATTTTGGGTGCCCACTACTGTCTATTGATATGTAAAACACTTTTTTCAATCAGCAATTAGTGATCAATAATAACATCTAGTAAACATCATTTATTTATTGACCAGAAATCTGTAGAAGAATGCTATACCTGACTCAAGCTGGGCTCCTCCACTTCTTCCTGGCTGGAAGGCCCAGGTTGGACATCGGAAGCCTCAGCTGGTATGGAAGGAAGAGTGGAAGGAAGAGTAGAGAGGGATTCCCTGACTTCAGTGTGGTCTGACAGAAATCGCAGTCTCTCGTAGTACCACAGCCTGGGGACATAAACGTCATCTGCTGCAGCTCCGGATCTCTGGGAATCTGTGACCTTCTTGCGCTCCCTAAGATAAGTGCTCCTCAGGCCACCAATTTTAGCTTTCAAATAGGGGATGGTTGCTGTGGGGACCACCGGCTTCACCAACTCCAGCAGTTTCTCCAGCGCTGCCTGCCTCTTCTGCTTGTGATTATAGTGGGGGTGTCTCACTTGCCACAGACAGGGCAGCTCTCTGTACTTGTCAATAAACAGGGGCAGGAAATTGTGGTCGTTGAAACCATCCATTTTCTCTGCAAGACACAACACAAGACAAACCCTAATGTCAGGCCAAACTCCCCTAATCTTGTTACAATATAGGCTTCAATTTCGAAGCAGTATAGGCCCAAGTTTAGATCCTACCTTCGTTAGCACGATCGGCGTCTCCGATGCTCCTTCCTCCGCTCACAGATCGTACGTAAGACGCGCGCGTTACGATTTATACACACTGCGCATGCGTATAACTCCGCCCGCCCCTGACGTTCTTTCTATTCTATTCCCCGCCCCTTTTCGTTCGGCGCAGTGGAGGAAGAGCACATGGCGGATAGACAGCAGGATCGTGCTAAGTACAGCAACGAGGAGGAGGGGGAGGAAAGGCCGGAGCCTGAAACGTCCCGATCCAGAAAGAGATTAAAGGACTCAAATATGTCCTTTGGGGAGATGTTGGAGATGGTGGACATCCTGAAGAAGGCCGACTATGATGGAAAGTATGGGCCTTACCCCAACCCCAATGTCCGAAAGGCCAAGATCATGGCGAAAGTGGTCAGGAGTCTGCACCGGAAATTCGGGGTACGACGATCGAAAGATCAGCTCGGGAAGCGGTGGTCGGACCTGAAATTACGAGAACATGAGCAGTACAGAAAGATCTGGAGAGTGCTGCAAAAAAGTAAGTAGTTGTGCTGTGTTCCTATTGTTCTTTTGTTTATTATGTTCGTGCTGCTCCATGTGCTTTTAGGAACTGTTGTACAGTTTAAAATGGCAACTTTCATGTTCATGGGCACATTATTCGTTCGGATCACACATTTTTTTTTCGGACTATAAAATACCATTGTTTAGCCCATATGCATTTGGCCACCATTTTGAGGCCCTATACTTGTCTTCAAAGAATTGGGTTGTGTAGATGGCTTTGTTACTAGAATGAAATGCAAACTAGATTGTGTGTAAGGAGAGGACACTGAGCAGCTGTTTTCACATCTGGACACTGGAGCACTAGTGTGGGACACAAGAACACCATTTTTATTAGGGGGCCACACAGGTGCTCCAGTGTATACTATAGGGGGGTCTCCATCTGTGAAGCTTGTACCAAACAGGTAAAGAATTGCAGCTTGACAAAGGACACTAAAAAAGCTACATGTTGGAACTCTGCTAAAATAGACAATTGTACCCCACTTCCAAGCAATGTTTCATCTTTAGAGTTCTGCCATCAAATATCTGTGTGCTAATTATACCATTTTTGTTTTACATAGGGGAGAAAAGACTCGGAGGACACCCCTCATCTGAGGAGACCAGAGACCCCCCCCCCTCTGGAAGAAGGGGAAATCCACCCAACACAAGATGAGCAGGAGGAAGAAGACGTGGTGGAACTAGTCACCACAACAGGTGAGTGTCTGCGACCACAGGCTCAGATAAGAGATGGATGGCGGCATTTTTTTTAGACCTAATTTATTTTGTGTTTCCTCTCTTTTTAGGTGATCGTGAGGTTGTGGATGAAGATCCTTTCACATCAGAAAGTGCCCAGATCCTGATCGGGGAGATCATGGGGTGTAATTTACAATTGGAAAACATCAAGCAAAACATCAATGATGTTATTCCAAAATATAAAAACATCATTGATGTTTTGGGGCGAGTTTAAAGCCCCTCCAAATCACTTTCTTCTTTTGTCTGCTACAATGTGCGAAATGTTTTTGTGATTTTTCACAAAGCCAAATTTGGAGGATGCACACAGTGTGCCAACATGTGCTATCTGCCATCACGGGAGATCAATGGACGCGTTTTGGGGGTGCAACCCCTCCCTCAATTATAAAGTAGCGGTGAGGAAGGGCTTTCTCCCCCAAAACACGTCCCTTGATCCCCCGTGATGGCAGATAGCACATGTTGACATTGTGAAATTTGTGTGCATCTTCCAAACTTGGCTTTTCCAGGGGTGATTTCCCCCCATCTGAACGCAATATCAAACACAGTTCCTAAATACTCATGTCTGATATTGCCTTCCAGTTCTACCAAATGTGAACTTTGTAAGATCAAGATTTGTGTCTTTCTTGTTGGTTTTACACAGGCCTGTTTTCTATAAAATGCACATTTTGATTTTGGATAATGACACCACAAAAATTGTTATACAACAAACATGTTGGTTTGTCAGAAAAACCTTTGGTAAATGCACATGTGATTGTGCAGGTATTAAAAAGATTGCTCATCAAGAATGTGTGGATTATTGTCTCAACGCTACAACACTTTTGGGGTGATGTAATTGTTGTTTTATGAGAAAATGGGGGTAATTTCCTAAGGGGAAATCCACTTTGCACTACAAGTGCAGTTTCAGTGCAGTTGCAAGTGCACTTGTAGTGAAAAGTGTCTTTGCATTTAGTAAATAACAGCCAACAGTGCTTTGTATAAGGTTACACAATCACAACATTTTCTGCACTCCACACATTTCTGTCAGGGTCAGCTAAAACAAACACAAGCAGTAAATGTCCACAAAGAAGAGCCTGGGGGGAGATGCCTGTCGAGAACTTCAAGTCCTGCAGGCTTCTCCCTGTCGCCAAATACCGCAGGGTAGCGACGAGCCTCTGCTCCGGAGTGATGGCTTGCCTCATGCAGGTATCCTGCCTGCTGATATAGGGGGTCAGCGAAGCCAACAAACGGTGAAATACGGGGTCCGTCATCCTGAGAAAGTTCCTGAAATCATCAGGATTATTCTCACGGATCTCACGGAGCAAAGGCATATGACAGAACTGGTCACGCTGAAGCAACCAATTCTTGGTCCATGAATTCCTCCCCACCCTGTTCATGGACTGGACTTGTGTCAAAGTCAGGACCCCAACACGAAGCCCCCGCACAGCACGAACTGTACGAGGAGTACGCATACGAAACATGGCTAGAAAACGGTCGGCTGCTCAGAACGAAGTAACAGAACGCACTGAAGAACAGCAAGGCCTGTGAAGAGCGACCTGAAAAACAGCAAAGAGCGGACAAGATCGCACAGAAAACTCCGATACGAACTGACTGCACGCACTGAAGAGCAAATACAAACCCACAAGCACAAACTGAACGGCAGAAAACGATCTGAAAGCCACGAGTCTGAAAAAGCGCGAATCGTCTCTCACCAAACTTTTACTAACACGAGATTAGCAAAAGGAGCCCAAAGGGTGCCGCGCTTGGTTCTGAACCGGCCTTTTCTAGTCTCGTCGTACGTGGTGTACGTGACCGCGTGGTTGTCGATCGGAAATTCCGACAACTTTGTGCGACCGTGTGTAGGCAAAACAAGTTTGAGCCAACATCCGTCGGAAAAAATCCTAGGATTTTGTTGTCGGAATGTCCGAACAAAGTCCGACCGTGTGTACGGGGCATTATACTCAACAAGACAATACACAGGTACTCAACAAGACAATACACAGGTACCGTGTTAAAAAGCTACAAGGAAAAGCCCCAAAAGAACCTAAAAATGCAACCCAGCAGTCAAACAGCAAAACTTGTTCACGCTCTCCACTCAAGGTCCCCCACTGTTTAGCTTCCAACCATCAGTCTGGGGAGAGTGATCTGAGATACCCCTGACTAGATATTTAATGTCATGTAATAAGCGGGACATTTGGGGTGTACATAAGCAAAGATTAATCCTAGTGCAGGAGAGGTGTGTCTTGGAGAAGCAGGAGAATTGTTTCTGCTGTGGGTTGCGGCCTCGCCAGGGGTCTATCTATCCCACCTCCTCCATGAATTTGAGCAATGCCATTCGAGCAATTTAGCAGCCAGTCACCGGAGGGGGATGTTTATCCAGGACAGGGTCCATATATCAATTAAAGTCACTCACAACAATCAGATATAGGTCAGGGTTGCCTAGCTGGAATGCCAGGAGGGTTCTCAATGCCTCTGAGTTAAAAGGAGGTGGGACATATAAAGCAGCAGGCATGCATTTCAATCGGTGAACTTTACATAGCAGGATCACATACCTCCCCTCAGAGTCAATCAGTTTGTCATATACTTGGAAATCCACCGATCGGTGTACCAGTACCCTCACCCCCCTTGAGTATGAGGTGTGCGTGGAATGGTACGCCCATCCCACCCATGAAAAGTTGTCACAAGATACCATCTCTGGGACTAAATGGGTTCACTGAAGGGCATAAATAGCCGGTGAGTGTTTTCTGAGGACAGTGGACACCATGATACGTTTGAGTTGGTCCTGGAGACCCCTAATATTCCAAGACAGTATAGGGACAGTGTTCATCTAGAAGCAATAAAGTATCTGTAATAGGGTAAAAAGAACCCCAGGCCTTTCGTGCCCGGGATAATGCATGTTCCTGCTCAGCCGAACATAGTATACCTGGGTGTACAGCAGCATGTTGGTCACAGAGCATTGGGTAGGTGTCATGGCATAGCCCTACGGTGAATATGCAGTGGCTGGAAGTGAAGTCAAAAGTATTGGAATAATAGCAGCATCTTGGTTGAACTGTGAAGAAAGATAGTGGACTAAGAACAGTAGAGTCACCATCACTGTGTGACTGAAGAAACATTCGCTAGCCAGCAATTTCCGACTCGATTGTTTACTTTCAGTTGTCAACCGACCAAACGAAGAACATAGGGTTGCTTCAAGCAGCCCAACTGGCAAAACTCAAAGGGAATTTAAAATTGGTTCTGTCCTGTTGAACTTATGGATTTTGTAAAACTCACATTGCTCACAATGCTGAGGGGAGAAAATAGTTTTGTCTCTCAGCCAAACTGTCAGTTTCCTGAAGTAAAACACGGGAACAGTGGAATGCAATGTCAGTCTTCCTCTGCCACAGCCCTCCTGGTCTGGCGAATAACATTTTCGTTGGCATCAATCCATGCAGATGCGTCTGCCGCAGATTCAAAAAAGTGTGCTTGGCCTCCAACCGTAATGCGGAGTCATGCCAGGAACAGCATGGCAGATGTAGCTTGGAGTTGTGATCTGAGTGTCTCTGATTAGGGGGGCCAATTTGTCCTCGATGTTGCTGATGCGACCCTCCGCAGCAGTGGTGCGCTCTCTAACCTTCTGTATGGCATGATAAAACCCAGTTCCTCCTCCATACTGCCAAAATGCTCTTGCAGAGTGTGCACAGAAGCTATGCAGGTATGTACTCCTCTGAGAATGTCTGGCAGGGTGGATTGTGCAGTCGTCTCATCTCCCCCTTCCTCCTCAGTCTCAGGGAGAACTGAATCAGGAGTGGCAGAGGAGCTCTGTGAGAGCTGCACCCCCGCCAGTGCTGCATGCAATATAGCAGGGCTGGCCTCCATGTCTTCCTCCGCTCTTTGCCCCATGATCCCAGAAAGTTTTTGATGTAGTACAACATGTCCATGGGGGGGTCTTTCCCATTTGTCTTGGGAGTTTTAGGAGGCTTACCCACATCCTTTAGCTTGTCGGCTCCACGCGAGCGTTGGGAGAGGGAGGCAGCCATGTTGGAATTCGGACAGTCCTCAGGTCTCCATCTAAAAATGAGGGGAAAGGGGATTGGGACTTTGAATGAAGCATGTAGGTATAAAGAATTCAGTTCATTATATAAATTTGCATACAAAACGCATAATCATGAGTAAGTGTATATCCAATATAATTATAATAACTGGTACAATTCATTAAAATGTACTTACTGACAGATATCAATTGAATCATAGGGACACGGCATATAATAGCTCTATGCATTTCGTGGATTGATCCACTCTTCAGGAGCATGCGCGTGAGTTCAATAAAATATAATAGAAGGAGTTGCTGTATTATCTGATCCTACCCAAGGAAAAAAGAAAAATCATAAAAAATAAAATAAAACCAAGTATAAAAACCCACTCTCTACCATACTTACAAGGTTGACTATATAATAAAAGTGTGGCACTGTAGATCGGGGACCCCCAAAGGGGGGGTCATCTCCAACGGGAGCTGAGGTGGTGTGAGTGGCCTGCTGTCCAGCAAGAAAATCATCCAGGGGAGACAGATTTCAAGAAAAGTTTTTCAAAAAACAGTCTCCGTCTGTTTGCGGGTCTTCTGGGGCGTCCAAACTGTACTTCGGCAGAACCGGGAGTGTCAGAGGTGGGTCCGGCAGGGTTGAGGACTGAAATTCTTCGGTTTCACAGCCTGGGAGCAGGATCAAAGTAGGATCTAGGACGGGAGCTCTGTGAGACACGTCCTCTCACATGCTGCTCTTGGCCATGCCCCCCACTGTATTAGATCCTTAACCAGACCTGAGCCTTTATGTACCAGAGACTTGCTTGGAGACTTTTTTCTAAAAAGCTTCTGAGCCAATTCTTTGTCCATAGGCCCAAATACTTATGCTCTCACTTCCCCCTGCATGTGACACTGCACCCTTCTCAGGCTTCTCCCCTATCCTTGTACTGCTAAGAATATCTGGGTCTAATCCTCATCATTATATATTACTTCCCCTTCAGCATGACAATTGTCTATGACTGATGCCATAGCCACGAACAGCACGTTCATTGGCAGCACGTCATTGGCACCCTTTGGTTGCATCTCCATGAGAATTTCCAGTTCTGCCTGGCAAACTTCTTTAGAAAAGCTAGCGAATGTGTTCTCTACTCCAGGTCACTAGCACTATACATGGAGGTTAGCTCTATTACATGAACCCATTTTTCCAACCCTCAGATATCTTCCCTGAGTCTTCAAGTTGTTCTTCTGTCAAGAACCACTGCTCTACTAATTGAGCAGTCTTCTGATCTTGCATCCCTAAAAGAATTTTGCCCCTGTCCTCAATACCTCCTTTATGTGCTTGCATCACTCCACATGCAGTTTGTGGATATCTCGGCATTTGTCTGCTCATCTGACCAACCATATTCAATTATGTGCCTGCTCTACAGACACTTGCTTAGGTCTCACAGCACCTCTAATCCCCCGATAAGTTTTATGCATATTCCAACTTCTAGGTTGTTGCCCTTCCTTCTCCAGGTCATGTAGATCCTCCCACATACTCTGTAATCCAGTGTGGCAACTTCTTCTGTTGACACATGCTATCTGGCAGGTTGTGTTTAGGCTTGTATATCCTCTTCATAACACTTTGGCTCTGGACTCCTTGTGCATGTCCTTTTTGCAACAAGTTGTCATTTTCTGTGCCCCTCTGGGGCCTTCCATACGTGCTTTTACCTCCTGCAGAACCCTCCCCCTTGTGCAAAAAGGGGCTACTCCCTTAAAAAAAAAAAAGCAGGGGCTTCTATAGGAAAAAAACCTTCTCCTTTTACGCTACCTCTAACAGCAGTAGATCTGCTTTCGTACAGTTGGCAGTTTCATGGAAGCAAGACCTTGTTTCCCTGGGCCTTTTTTTTTTCACCAGCATCTCAAGGGAATGTCCTTTTCCCTCACTGTGTCCTGCCTTAAGGACTTTTCAAACACTTGCCATTTGTCCTATGGATGGGGTCAGTCATTTATGGCTACCTGCCATGCATCTCCTTACCAACTGCCCCTCTTCTTCACAGGGGTGGTCGCTCTAGGTGATTCCTCCCTTCCTGGCTGGTTAATTTACCTTCCTTAACAGCATCTATGCTGTTTTGTAACTACTTCTTGCATAGATCGTTCATTTGGCAGAGTGTGCAAGAGCTGAGCGATCACATAAAAGCAGAGCTGTAGTATTGAAAACAGAAGAAGTGTGTCCCTGGAAGTCTGTAAAGCTTGCCATACACTATGCCTTCTGACTGTACAATCTGCTTTAGCTCTACCATCAACTTTATAATACAAGGGCCTGCCTGATTGGATACAGAGTGATTGGATAGATAGTGGTGTCCTCCTATTATATAGCTGTGGTAAATCTAAAGGAGATTGTACAGTGTATGACCACCTTGATGCACCTAAAATGAGCTGGTTGCGCCCAAATGTGGAAGCTAATGCACAAACTGACAAGTGCAAAAATGCATAACAAACGCACGGTTAAAAATGTGCAAACCGCAATGCGCCAAAATGTCAAAATGAGCTACTTTGCTGCAGTTGTCGCATGTAGGGAAGCCGATTGAAATCAATAGGCTGCCCTATACATGACTTTGGAAAAAACTCACCAAAAAACGTACACTCCCACTACGCTGTTTGAATAGGCCTGAGAGTAAAATTGGTGAGTTTATAATCTGCCCCCTTCCTAACAAGAGGGGATATAGGGGTGGAGGCATGGAGGCGTGGAGGCAGTTGCTGCCACTTGCCTGTCCGCACGTGCACACTTACGGATTGGAAGTTGGGACTATCTCTGCACTTGTTAGTAACTCGCAATTGAGAGGAAATATATAAAAAGTATAAATTTTAAATTACAAAACACATTTACAAAATAAATACATACAATGCTAAAACAAATTGTATACACCACACTAGACACAATAACTGACGGGAGAACCCGTAAAGTTTCTTGTAGAGGGGGGTATATAGGATTTTTTTCCTCAACCGGTTTGGCGGTTAACACCAGAGGTGGGGGACTCGAGTCACATGACTTGACTCGAGTCAGACTCGAGTCACCTGTTTGAGGACTTGCGACTTGCTTGACAAATTTAAATAAATGACTCGACTTTACTTTGACTTGTCACTAATGACTTGCGACTTGACTTTGACTTGGGCTATTTGACTTGCAATGACTTGCAATGACTTGGCACCACCAGTTCTGTGTCTTGGCCTAGGCAAAAGCCGCCCCCCCCCCCCACAAAAGAGAGCTCCCCTGAGTCCCGGCTTCGGGGTAGATCAGTATTTTGACTTAATTTGTGACTTGACCAAAATAAATGACTTGCTTGACTTCTAGCAGGGACTCGACTTGACTTGCTTGCTTTTCGCCACAGTAACTTGGGACTTGCTTGTGACTTGAAGGTTAAGACTTGAGACTTGCTTGTGACTTGCACATGTGTGACTTACTCCCATCACTGGTTAACACCGCTTCTTCAGAAGGGATAGGTCTATAAAATAATAAATAAACTTTAATTTAGGCAAAAATAAAGAAAATACAGCAAAAAGAAATAATCAGCATAATACAGAAATAGTAACACAATAGAAGACTGGCTCACCCAATCAGGTTTGGGATTGCAGCAAAGCTGGACCAGGTACAATAAGTCAGACCCCCAAGTAGCAACCTAGTCTGTAATATGAAAAAATATATAGACGGGATCAAACTTCTGAAGGTCAGCAGCTAGGAGGGGTGGATAGAAGAAAAGACAAGGAGAGGCACATGGGAGGAAAATAGCCAGGAAATAGGGAGAGACAAGTCCCCGTAAACTAACAGGGACATGTGTGCACCAGGGGAAGGAACAGAACATAAGGTAGTGAAGGACAGATAGACACACAGGGGAAAAAGAAGTGCGGGGGATGATAGAAGCTCATCCCTGCACCACTCACAGAACCATAATGACATATGGGAGAAAGAGATACAAAGGAAGGCAGTGATAGCAGGAAAAGGCAACGTCCATATCCATCAGGCATACCGACCTTCAGAGGGGGAATGATCCCATGAGGCAGCCCAGCATAAAGACATCCGTTCAGGCTCAGAGAGCGGTCCCGATTGGGGCCGCTATAAGAGCTCCCCAACCCGGAAGTCAGAGCATGCCGCCGTTGGCGGCGTCTGACGTAGCCGGGTCTGTTTACCCGCACTGCGCAGGTGCACGGATGCCATGCTACTGCGCAAGCGTGTGCTGATGTCAAAAGGATCGGTGTGATCCAAGACTATACGGTGCAAGCAGGAAAGCCTGCCAGGGTAAACACATGTCTGCCGGGGGGAGAGAGGGCAAGGGATGCCCCAATATACCAGAACCGCTGAGAAAGGGGGGGGGCAGGGAAGGGGGAAAGAGCGAGTCTTCTGAACAGCAATGAGTATAAAAATTATTCAAATAAACATAACAAAAAGAAAAAACTGAATAATTGTTGATATATAAATCTCTGGGGATATATAACACCAGAAATAACACCAATCCTAACATACAGGCCGATCATTAACATAGGTGAAGTGCCATTGGGAGGATACATTGGAACTATTGAGGAGGGGGGGAAGGGGAGGGAGGGCAGGAGGGGATGAGGATAAGATGGGAAAGGAGGGGGGGAAGGGGAAAGAGGGGGGAGAGGGAGGGGAAGGCCAAGGCGGGAGGGAAGGGAAGGGGGGAGAGGAAAGGAGGGGGGGGTGTTGGCCGTGGAATCACAAAAAGGGTTTGTAGGATATTGTTTCGTTGAGGCCGGGAGGGCGGGTGGCATTAATCCATTCTATCCATAAGGTTTCCTTCTGAAGGACTGTACGATCCCAATCACCTCCCCTGGGATTGGGTTGCACCACCTCAAGGACTACAAATTGGACAACAGAATTATCAAATCTATGGTATAATCCAATATGTCTGCCAATCGTCGTCAGTTTACCATTCTTGGAGTAGTAGAGGTGATCACCAATCCTCTGTCTAAGTTCTCGAATGGTCTTTCCAACGTAAAAGGCTTTACAGATACATAACATCAAATAAACAACACCTCTAGTACCGCAGTCTGCAAAGGTTCGTGGGACAAAGAGTTCTCCGTATGGTAGAATTAATTGTTTCCCCTCACGAACCCAGGGACAGCGGGGGCAATCCCCACATTAGGTCCTATCCTAGGATTTTTTTCAAAGGTATAGTGACTGGAAGTAAGTTGGTCCCGCAGGGAACATGCCCTGCGGAACACCAGCTCCGGGGCAGAACGCACATGTTTGCCTAGGATATGATGTTCAGCCAGAAAGTGCCAATTGTTGGATAGAATGTTTCGGAGTACATTATGGTGTGCTCAATATGTGGTGATGAACCTCACGGGGTCATTAGAGGAGGAGGTTTTTTTTTACGATTAAATAATAGAGTTGCGAGGGCGTGACAAGGCTCTATTGAATGCCTTTCTAAGGTTGGTAGGAGAATATCCTCGCAGTAGAAGACGTTCACGTAACGCCTTGGCCTGAATCCTAAAATTGCTTTCCAGTGTACAGTTTCTACGTAAGCGCAGATATTGTGCGTAAGGTATGCTGCGCACCAAAGATCTAGGGTGGGCGCTGGCAGCATAAAGTAGAGTATTGTCGGCCGTAGGTTTATGGTATAAATCCATACCAAGGGTGCCGTCTTGTTGTTTAATGATGTTAAGGTCTAGAAATGAAATCTGATCGGAATCAATTTTGAAGGTGAACTTAAGATTAAGGTCATTATCATCCAACTCATGGAGGAAGTTCAAAAGTTTGTCTTTTGATCCCGTCCATACTAAGAATAAGTCGTCTATGAAAGGATACCACAGTAAGGTGGCATCTAGAAATTCTGTATATCTATCATCCGAGTGAACATACCTTTCCCAACCGCCTAAATAGAGATTTGCGTAAGCTGGATCGCATGATGTCCCTATAGCCACTCCTTGGATTTGTAAAAACAATTGGTTATTGAAGATGAAGTAATTTTTAGTTAAAATGAACTGTAGTAATGCAAGAACAAAATAATTGAGAGGCCATGTGGTCGTATCTTGCTCAAAGAGAAAGGAACCAGCCATCTGTACACCCTGCTCGTGGGGGATACTGGAGTAGAGTGCCTCAATATCAACTGCCATAAGCAGGGCGTCCGGAGGATCTGGATTCCCTCGAGGCGCTGCAGCAGGTCGGTCATATCTCTAATAAAGGACGAGAGGCTGTGTACATGAGGCATCAGAAACGCGTCAACAAACTTACTGGCGTTGTCAGTTAAAGAACCTATCCCCGGGACGATGGGTCTTTCCGGGGAGGGTTCGGACATTTTTGTGGGTCTTAGAAAGGGAATAAAAGGTGGGGACACGGGGGAATTTGGGGACCAGGAACTCCAGTGTATCAATGAGGCCTGAGAAAAAGGCCTCAGTGCAAAGAGTCTGGAGTTCCTGTGCAAAGGACGACACATGGGATTGGGTAATGGGTTGGTACCAATTATGGTTGTTGAGGATGGCCAAACACATGGATTGGTATTGGTTATGTGTCATGAAGACGATGTTGCCGCCTTTATCAGACTGTTTGATGCCGACATCGGAACATCTCTGCAAAGATTTGAGTGCTTCAATTTGACTGGGGTTGAGGTTAGAGGAAAATTCAGGCCATTGTTGTTTTTTTTTGTATCTCTTCTTTTGTATCTCTTTCTCCCATATGTCATTATGGTTCTGTGAGTGGTGCAGGGATGAGCTTCTATCATCCCCATCCCCCGCACTTCTTTTTCCCCTGTGTGTCTATCTGTCCTTCACTACCTTATGTGCTGCTCCTTCCCCTGGTGCACACATGTCCCTGTTCGTTTACGGGGACTTGTCTCTCCCTATTTCCTGGCTATTTTCCTCCCATGTGCCTCTCCTTGCCGTTTCTTCTATCCACCCCTCCTTGACCTTCAGAAGTTTGATCCCGTCTATATATTTTTTCATATTAGACTAGGTTGCTACTTGGGGGCCCTACTTATTGTACCTGGTCCGCTTTGCTGCAATCCCAAACCTGATTGTTCATCTCTCGCCTTTGGGACCATCCTTGAATCTTCTACTCATACTATATATGATACCTTGATACAGGCAGCCAATGCATTACTACTGTTTAGCCAATTACCTGGTGAGTGTTCACTTCTCTGTTTATCTGACCTAATGCTGCATGTTTTAGACCACTGGATGTCTTGGGGGATTCTGCGGCACCCTTTCCTTCCTTTACTTCCCTTCCTCCTTCCCCGTCTTCCTCCCCCCCCTCTCACTTTCCTCTCCCCCCTCCCTTCCCACCCCTTCCTTCCCTAGCCCTATCTCCTTCCCACCCATTCCCTCCCTCCCTTCCCTCCCCCTCCCCCCCTCTTCCCCTCTCCCTTTACTGCCCCCCCCTGTCCTTCCCCCCATGTCCTTTCCCCTTTTTCCCCCCTCTCCTTTTTCCCCCCTCCCCCCTTTCCCCCCCTTTCCCTCCCCCCCTTCCACCCCCCTCCCCCCCATTCTTTCTCCCCTCTCACACTTTTTTCCTGTCCTACCTCCACCCCCCTTTTCCTCTTCTTTCATTCCATGTTCTTCTTTATCACTCTACCTTCCCCGCCTTGACTTCCAATTCACCTCACCCAGGTGTGCACCCCTCTAACTTTCCAGTTTCCACATATTTATGGTTTATCATTTATTTAACCAGAACTTGTCCCTAATCCCCCGTGTCCACCGTGGGGGGATTTGTGTGAGGTCCTGCTATCCCATTGAATCCGTCTGAGTGGGTGAGCCAGTCTTCTATTGTGTTACTATTTCTGTATTATGCTGATTATTTCTTTTTGCTGTATTTTCTTTATTTTTGCCTAAATTAAAGTTTATTAATTATTTTATAGACCTATCCCTCCTGAAGAAGCGGTGTTAACCGCCAAACCGGTTGAGGAAAAAATCCTATATACCCCCCTCTACAAGAAACTTTACGGGTTCTCCCGTCAGTTATTGTGTCTAGTGTGGTGTATACAATTTGTTTTAGCATTGTATGTATGTATTATTTTGTAAATGTGTTTTGTAATTATTAAAATTTATACTTTTTATATATTTCCTCTCAATTGCGAGTTACTAACAAGTGCCGAGATTGTCCCAACTTCCAATCCGTAGGTGTGCACTAGGGATGAGCCGAACACCCTTCGGTTCGTACCAGAACCTGCGAACGGACCGAAAATTTGCACGAACGTTAGAACCCCATTGATGTCTATGGGAACATTTGAAATCAAAAGTGCTCATTTTAAAGGCTAATTTGCATGGTATTGTCCTAAAAAGGGTTTGGGGACCCGGGGTCCTTCCCCAGGGGACATGTATCAATGCAAATAAAAACTTTTAAAAATGGCCGTTTTTTCGGGAGCAGCAATTTTAATGATGCCTAACCACTTGCCGCCCGCCATATAGCAGAATGACGGCGGAAAAGTGGTTTCAAAATCCTGACTGGACGTCATATGACGTCCGCAGGATATTGAGCCACTGCGCACCCCCGGGGGCGTGCATCGCGGTGATCGTTGTTGCGGTGTGTCAGTCTGACACCCCACAGCACTGATCTAGGTAAAGAGTCTCTGACAGAGACTCTTTACCACGTGATCAGCCGTGTCCAATCACGGCTGATCACGATGTAAATAGGAAGAGCCGGTGATCGGCTTTTCCTCACTCGCGTCTGACAGACGCGAATAGAGGAGAGCCGATCGGCTGCTGTCCTGACAGGGGGGTCTGTGCTGATTGTTTATCAGCACAGCCCCCCCTCGGATCCTACCCAGGACCACCAGGGAAGCTGCCCAGGACCAGCAGGGAAACCAGTCACACTGGACCACCAGGTATGCCCCCTAGACCCCCAGGGAAATACTAATCAGTGCAAAGGCAACTGCAAATCAATGCCCAGGAAGCTGCCAATCAGTGCCCACTCCAATGCCTACCACTGCCAGTGCCACCAGGGATGCCTATCAGTGCTGCGTATCAGTGCCGCCGATCAGTGCCCAGCAGTGCCGCCTATCAGTGCCCAGCAGTGCCGCCCATAAGAACCCATCTTTGCAGTCTTTCAGTGCCCATCAGTGTCGCCTATCAGTGCCCACCAGTGCCACCCAGTGCCACCCATGAGTGCCCATCAGTGCCACCTATCAATGCCCATCAGTGCTGCATATCAGTGCCACCCATCAGTGCCGCCTACCAGTGCCCATCAATGCCGCATATCAGTGCCACCTCATCGGTGCCGCCGTATCAGTGCCTGTCAGTGCCGCCTTATCAGTGCCCATCAGTGAAAGAGAAAACGTACTTATTTACAAAATTTTTAAACAGAAACAAAAGCAAAACTTTAATTTTTTCTACATTTTCGGTCTTTTTTTATTTGTTTTGCAAAAAATAAAAACCCCAGAGGTGATCAAATACCACCAAAAGAAAGCTCTATTTGTGGGAACAAAATGATAAAAATTTAGTTTGGGTACAGTGTAGCATGACCGCGCAATTGTCATTCAAACTGCGACAGCGCTGAAAGCTGAAAATTGGTCTGGGCAGGAAGGTGTCTAAGTGCCCTGTATTGAAGTGGTTAAAGTAAAAAAAAAAAAAAAGTGAAATATTCCTTTAAATATCATACCTGGGGGTTGTCTAAAGTATGCCTGTAAAGTGGCGCGTGTTTCCCGTGCTTAGAACAGTCCCTGCACAAAATGACATTTATAAAGAAAAAAGTCATCTAAAAACTGCTTGCGGCTTTAATGTAATGTCGGGTCCCGGCTATATGGATGAAAATCAGTGAGACAAACAGCATGGGTACCCTCCAGTCCATTACCAGGCCCTATGGATCCTGTATGGATATTAAGGGGAACCCCAAACCCAAATTAAAAATAGGAAAGGCATGGGGCCCCCAGGCCCTATATACTCTGAACAGCAGTATACAGGCGGTGCAAACAAGACAGGGACTGTAGGTTTGTTGTTAAGTAGAATCTGTTTGTAATTTTGAACTGGTACATTTTCAAAGTGTAGCTCCAGCTAAAAAATCTGTTTTTAAGCTTTTTGGAAAACATAGGGAAGGGTTATCACCCCTGTGACATTTGTTTTGCTGTCTGTGCTCCTCTTCAGAAGATTTCACCTCACTTTTTGTCCCAATGACAAATGTTTTTTGAAAATTTTGGGTTTTTAGTGAAACAAGGATTGGTGATAAAGCATCAGTGGAAAGGAGAAAAGTTTTTCCCATATTAACTCTTACAGGAGAGAACTTCCCTTCCTATGGGGTAGATTTCATCTCACTTCCTGTTGTCTCCTTCCGTTTGCAAGTAGGAGTCGTTTGTAAGTTGGATGTTTGAAAGTAGGAGTCTGCCCTATATACTCAGCAGAAATTTGAGCCTTAGGTGTTGTTGTGGCCTCAACACTGCCCTCACAGGGCCCTGCTGTGAAATATTAGATTTAAGAATTGTAATTACATGCCCCTGTTGAACAGGGCCAGAAAAATTGGGCCTTTGGTGGTGGTGCTGGTGGCACAACACTGTAAGTCCTCACAGTTAATCTTGGTGGGCGCATAAATGGGCTCTGCTGTGAAATATTAGATCAAGAATTGTAATTACATGCCCCTGTTGAACAGGGGCTGAAAAATTGGGCCTTAGGCACTGGTGCTGGTGTCATAACACTGCAACCCCTCACAGATACTCTAGTTGGAACGCAGGAACGAGCCCTGCTGCAAAGTATTGCATGAAAAATTGTAATTACACACCCCTGTTAAACAGGGGCTGAAAAATTGGGCCTTAGGCACTGGTGGCGGCGCCCAGAACCAAAAAAATGTTCTTACAAGCTATCAGCATGATCATTGAGGAGAAAGAGGATAATTACTCAGGATAGTCACTCAGCATCAGCATAGGCAGTCTTTGAAGGGATCTGAGATTTCCAAAAAAATTATTCTGTTACATCAGCATCAGGTGCTTGGTAGCTGGTGGTGATCCAAGACTGATTCATTTTTATGAAGGTCAGTCGATCGGTTACAAAGCCTCCAGCAGCACTGAATGTGCGTTCCGAAAGAACACTGGATGCAGGACAGGCCAGTAGCTCAATTGCATACTGTGCAAGCTCTGGCCAGTGATCCATCGTCAAGACCCAGTAACCCAGAGGATTTTCGGTGGGAAAGGTGTCCAAGTCAGATCTTGCCCCTAGGTATTCCTGCACCATGTAAAACAGACGCTGGCCATGGGTTCTGGAACCAATCATACCTTGGGGCTGCAGACTAAAAAATTGTCTGAACGAATCGGTCAGACGGCCTCCTTCTTTGACTGACCGAAGCCTCAGCAACACGTTGTCCAGAAACAGGAGTTTGTAACCTCCTAGTCTCTGGAAACGCGTTGCACAGACCTTTCTGCAAGGCCTCCCGAAGATGTTTCATCCTCTGCTCCCACTGCGATGGCAAGATAAGGTCCGCAACCTTACCCTTGTAACGTGAATCAAGGATGGTTACCAGCCAGTATTGATCCTTCTCCTTGATACCATGAATACGAAGATCCTTACGCAGGCTTTGCAGGATCAGGGAGGCCATGAAGCGTAGGTTTGTTGAGGCATTCGGTCCGGAGTCCTCTGGGTCACTAAGGACGACATGGTCCGCAGCCACCTCCTTCCAGCCACGTACAAGTCCATGTGTTTCTTGGGACTGATCCCTTAAAGACTGCTGCTGATGCTGAGTGTCAGGCTCCACCTCCATACTGACACAATCCTCCTCCTCCTCTTCCTGTGTGATCGGCGGGCATGCAGGAACACTGTCTGGATAAAGGGGGCCTTGAGAGCTAAGGAAGTCCTCCTCTTCCTGCCTCTGTTCTTCCTCAAGTGCCCTGTCCATTATTCCACGCAGCGTGTGCTCCAACAGGTGGACAAGGGGGACAGTGTCACTGATGCATGCACTGTCACTGCTCACCATCCTCATGGCCTCCTCAAATGGTGACAGGACAGTGCATGCATCCCTGATCATGGCCCACTGGTGTGGGGAAAAAAAACAAGCTCCCCTGATCCTGTCCTGGCGCCATAGTCACACAGGTACTCATTGATGGCCCTCTGCTGTGTGTGCAGCCACTGCAGCATGGCCAACATTGAGTTCCACCTGGTGGGCATGTCACAGATTAGGCGGTTCTTGGGCAGGTTAAATTCCTTTAGGAGGTCTGCCAGCCAAGCACTAGCAATAAAAATGCACACAGACTTTCCTGGCCTGCCTCAGGACATCCTGTAAGCCCAGGTATCTGCCCAAGAACCGCTGCACCACCAAGTTAAGGACGTGAGCCAAACAGGGCACATGGGTCAATTGTCCCTGTCGGAGGGCGGAGAGGAGGTTGGTGCCATTGACGCAAACCACCATTCCTACCTTAAGTTGGCGTGGCGTCAACCACCTCTGAACCTGCCCCTGCAGAGCTGATAGAACCTCTGCCCCAGTGTGGCTCCTGTCCCCCAAGCACACCAGCTCAAGCACTGCATGGCATCTTTTGGCCTGGGTACTTGCGTAGCCCCTTGAACGCCTACGGAGCACCGCTGGTTCCGAGGACAAAGCACAGGAAGAGGCCATGAAGGAAGAAGAAGAGGAGGGGGTGGAGGAGAGAGGTGTCACAATCATTAGTAGTGGCATTTTGGAGGCGTGGTGGAAAAGCACCTCCAACACTACTGCACCTTGTCCTGCATCCTTCCCAGCTGCCAGCAGAGTCACCCAATGCGCAGTGAAACTTAGGTAACGTCCCTGTCCATGCCTGCTGGACCATGAGTCAGCGGTAATATGCACCTTACCGCTGATCGCCCTGTCCAGTGAGGCATGGACATTGCCTTCCACATGCCAGTAGAGAGCCAGAATCGCCTTCCGTGAGAAAGTGGCGTTTGGGAACCTGCCACTGAGGAACCGCACATTCCACAAACTGACGGAAGGGGGCAGAGTCTACCAACTGAAAAGGCACAGTTGAAGTGCTAGCAATTTTGCCAAGCTAGCATTCAACCGCTGGGCATGTGGATGGTGTTGCCTTAGGGGATTATGTGAAATCTCCATTAATCGCTGTAAAATATTGCAATTAGAAATATATTTCAGTTAGAGGGAAATATATTTAAAATACTGAGTGTTGTGTTGGTGTTATTGTAATTAGTTCAACTTCAAAGGTTGGCCTTTTGTTCTCCCTGAGAACATCTTCCCTGGGTAGTAAACAACAGCCTTCTTTGACTCATCCAATCAGGCTGTGCCCAATATACATTTCCTAGGTACAGTGACCAATTAGGGAGAATTATATTAGCCACACTACAGAAAGGAGGGGGGGATATAATGCTTTGTGACCAAGCTAACTCACTCTTTGGTGTGGGAACAGACAGCAGTCACCATGGGCTGACCTGAAGTTAACAGGTAATCTAATATACTTGTATTTTATACTGTACTGTAAATATGGGTGTTGTGGGTAATTTGTAAATACCATGTAAGCCAGGAGACCTACACTGTACATTGTGTTGTAAATACTGTTGGGTGTGTACTTTGTATAGATTATGTAACCCTATTAATAAATGTGTATTGCGGAACGAACCACCTCTTTGTTGTAAGATCTCTCAGATCTAGATATGTATATGTCCATACTACTACAATGATTGAGGTGTATGCACAAAATACAGAACTAGTCAACAAAATGGCGAACACGAAGGGACAGAAAAATTTGGTGGTCTCTTTCAGCAATATCTCAAGGGGTTGCAATATCTACAAAAGGCACACTTTGAAAGGGTTTTTCATTTGAATGCTAAAAAAATGAACATTGGGTGCTCTAGGTGCTCGATATAGAAATGGGCTATAAGAAATAGCTGTGTTCTACAGTGTGTAATTAATAGGGAGCCTACGAGGAACACATAACTTTTGTTAAAAGCTAAATATAATATAGAATTGGTACATGAAGAGTCCAGATGCATTAGAAGGAGATGAAAAGAGCTGTTGCCCAATGTTTCTATGCATGAAGATTCAGTCTATTTAAAAAAAAAAAAAAAGAGAGAGCTGTTTCCTGTATGTATGCATATCAACAGGAATTGAGAGCACAGCACAAAAGATGGATAGGGAGGACAGACAGTCTTTAGAAAATGTGCTACTTGTAGCTAACAATATTGGCAAACTGTTGCCAGGAGTGCACATAACATTTCATGCAGATAATGTCTTGCAACGATGTAAATTGCTGGGAGTTGCCAACTCCAGAGATCAGGTTAAAGTTTTACTATTAACAGTTAACTTAGACACATGGTCTTCCCTACCAGACCATGTTAAAGAAGGAAGAGCAGATTACAATGAAACTGTAGATGAATTGCTAAAAATAATATATCCCTTTGACCTAGGCTTAAAAGCAGCGTATAGAACAAAACAGGAAAATAATGAGAATCCACTTCTTTATGCAAACAGGCTATGGTCAGCTTACTATGTAGGCAAACGGAGAAACGTACACAGAGAGGACCCAGAGTACAAAACCCTCCTAATAGCTAATGCCCATCCAAAATTTAAAATTAAATGTGCATTTTTTATAAATCCCCTTAAAGATTCATATCAATGCATCATGGACTGTATGCACAAATTTTTTCATGTGGCCAGAAGGTCTAATTCTGTGAAATCAAAGATTTATCACCAGAGTACAAACAACAAAACCTGTTTAGCAAGTCACACTACAGGAGAATTTGCCACCTTTTCAAACAGAAAGAGGCACCATTACAATTACAATGCCTCCAAAGATGAGATCTATAGGCATGGCCCCCCAGGTACTAGTCAAAGGCAAATAGCCTCATGCTCCCCTTTGAATGTAAATTCCATGGAAAGTGATCTCAGATTACAGCACAGGAAATCAGTTCTGAAGGAGGTTAAGCTAATTAGCACAATTACCTCTCTTGAAAATGAGATTGAACTACTGAAGTCGCATATTCATAATTGGGAAAATACCAATAAAATAATGGAAACATCACAACATGTTCTTAAGGTAAAATATGAAGCATGCCATGCAGATGTGGTACAGTGTAGGAAAGAACTGAAAGAAATAAAACAATCTTTTGATCAAATTGTTAAGGTCCCACAGAAAACCATCTGTTCCATTCAAGCAGAAAATACTGGAGGGGGGGCCAACCTATCTATGCTATCTGCTAGGACTTCACCTTACTGGGAACAAACCTTAAATATAAGCAATGTAGAAAAAGCAAAAGAAATACCAGATCTAATGTGTCATTCAGATGTCTATGATCTGAGTCATTTGTTTTCACCAGATCCAAGGGTGAATGTCAGTGAACATATACCAATGTAAATATGTAAATGTAACAATGTGGCAGTGTTTTCTTTGTGTGAAAGAAAGGGAAAAGGGTAATAACTTTTGTCTAAGTTATATTTTCCAGGTGCAGGGAGCTCATGAAAAAGTATTTACATATTAATCAGGTGTATAAATATAGATGTATTTATACATAAATACATACACCTAAGGTAATGTATATTAGGCTAGGTATTCAAACATGGTTATTAGTAATACAGGTGTTTATCTTCCCCAAAGGATCAGAAGACTGCCATAAATATTCAAAGGTATAGGGTACAAGTAGTGTTTAGTACAGAAGCCTACTCTTGCTTCATTTTATATATTTTTTATTTATGTATTTGTTTTTGGTTGGTGTTCTTGGTTTTTGTTTGTTTTTTTTTTGTTTCCTTTCTCCTGTTTGCGTAAACACATAACAATTCATTTGCGATTTATCAAAGCTCTATCCAGGATGTATGGGTTCAATCTAAATGAATGTGTGTGTCTGAGTGATGGAATGCATGGGTATGAACTGTCCATGTGTAAAGAAAGATTTTTTTTTTGTAGGGGTGTACTCACCATTTTTTTATGGCCATCAATAAGTGTGATCACACTAATGAGCATGCTTTGTACTGTTTATGATTATTTTATTAATTTTTCTCGTTTGTAATGAGCTCAATACTGGTACCAGTTTAAATTAATACTTTTTTTACAAGTTTATATGTATTCGCGAATAAATAACCTGTGCACAGATAAGAGATCTCGATCCCTATAACTCTGAGTAGGGATTTTGTTTTGATCATTTTTCCTTTCCTGTGGCTTAGAGTGAAGTTTCATTCACTCTGATACATGGAAAACACATAACAATGCATTGCTTTGCACCTTTGTGGCATCTTATGGATTCAGTAGGTCTGGTGTTTTGTTTTTCCTTCCAAATTGACGCATGTGCTGTTAATATGTGTAAAGGTTTTATGTCTACAGGTTGTCTTCTTAAACTTTAAGTTCTTACAAACACACCAGGTTTTCCTATAACTTATTGTTTGTCAGAGTACAGATATGTGGGTGTGTCTGTACATTTTCGACTGTACTTACTGTGGATGGACGCATTATCTCAGCTGAAAGTCTGTTCCAATCATCCACTACTAGTTTAGTCCATTATGAACCTCTCAGAGAGGTACAGTGAGGTGTTATTAATTTTTGAGTTTTGTATTTTAGGAGACATACACAGACAAGGACAAATGATTGGACCCAGACTGGACAAAGTACTTTGAAACACAGAGGACCTTGAAACATAATTTTAATTTTTTTTTTTGTTTTAAGGAGAAGCCTTGAATCCAATTAATTGCAGTCAGGCCCAACTAAATTCTAAAAAGAAAAACATTTAAACTTTTTTTTTAAAACAGAGATCCTGCTCTCTGTAATACAAGTTCTTGTGGCCTGATTGAATTGCAAATAGATTTGCACTGAGAGTCAATTAATATGTTAATCACCACCGACAGAGGGTGTTGCCTTTTGAATAGCTACAATGTTTGAAGGCAATTTCAATGTTTTTTTTGACAGGATACAGATTCAATTTTTTTTTAACTTGTTAATTTTTTTTTTCCTCTCATTTTTATTCTTATTTTTTTTCTTCTTTTTTCTTAACGGTAATTTTTTTTTGTTTACAAAAAAAAAACAAAGGGGGAAGAAAGATTTTTATTTATATATTTTTTTTAATTCCTTTTTTTTTTATGTTTTCTATTTTTCTTTCTTTCCTATAGTACCTCTGTTTTTTTTTTGTTTGGCAATTCTTGAGTTTAGTTTCACTAGGGTAAGATAAAAAAAAAAAAAAGAGGGGAGTAGGGGGAACATTATATGGAGAACATTTAAAATGGTTAGAAATGTTGATATAGAATATTAAAGCTTCCCTATAGCATTTTTGGGGATGGACCAAGTTCCAACAGTTTTTCTTCTCTCTTTCAACATTGGATAATTGTTATATAAATGTATGTGATTGTAGCTATTACCAACTATGACAGTAACACCGGGGTGTTAGCAACAGTCATGTGACTATTTTCTTTGTATATGTGACATACAATCCTCTCTACAGTTCTAATATTGGGCAGTCATCATATGTGGTCATGGATCAATTTTTTTTTTTTTTGGTCAGTTTTCTTTTTGTGCCATAATCAAGTTCAAAGAGCATTGCGTGAATATCATATAGATATACTGGGACTGGTGAGACTCATAGTGATTGGCAAATAGCAGGGAGTATAGTACAATTGTACTTAAGAGTAATTTAGTTTGATTGTTCCTGAAGCCACTAGTGACTGATGACATCACACTTATCCGTATTCTGAAATCAAGTTATTTTTGTCTGCGTAGGCGACACTGCCTAATCTGCACGGAAAACTCTTAAGGTGATGACCTCTTCCGTAGCCTGCTAAAGGCAGGACTCATACAGTAGCTACACATGGTAGCCAATGACGGAGCTATATGCCCAAAGGTTTGGCACCAGCCAAGGTTGAACGGAACACAGTTCCAGTAAAAGGGGTTAGTGGTGAGTTGCGATGGCAACAAAACTCCCCGGAACACGTGAAGGGTCATACATGAACACACAACGTGGTATTCCACAGAAGGTGGGGCAGAGGTACTTGCAGGCATATGACAATGGAGGAAGAAAGATGGGGGGATGAAAATCAGACACCTGGCTGAAGGGCGTAACCATTCAAATTGTTACACATGTCACTGGGAAAGGGGTCTCATTAGTATGTCGCAGTATATCTATGGCAATTCTAATCAAAGGTCCTTACGGCTCAGACTTACCAGACAAGCAGTCAGTTGAATGCATATGTTTTAAATGTACTTGTGTTTTTATTTCTCTACCTTTGTCCACATTAATAAAGTATAATCTTAGAAAGCCAGGAAAAGCTGGTCCCCAGGCTATTATTGTATGCTGTATCCACTTGGAATCACCAGTGAAGGCCGTCCCAGAAGCAAGGGCAACAGGACCAGATTTGCCTTATGGACTTTCGTACTGTTAGTATCGGACTATTGTTATTATTGGACTGTTGAGAACAAGGATCCTCATGTTTTTGTTTTGTTTTTCCTTATTGTTTTGGTGCTGTTTCTCATGATTTCTATTTTGGACTTATGACATCCAGAACAAGTGATGACTACCAATACTGGGATCCAGAAGTGTGAACTGTAGAGATGGAGAGTTTAAAAGTTTTTTTTTCTTCTCAAAGAGTTTTATTTCATTTCAGAGGACAAAGTCAAACGTGCCAGATATTGAAGGAGATTGCACATAAACCATTATTCTAGGTGTGGCCGAGTCTCATATTTTCAACTGGCCACAAGGGGCCATCTGTTGCCTTAGGGGATTATGTGAAATCTCCGTTAATCGCTGTAAAATATTGCAATTAGAAATATATTTCAGTTAGAGGGAAATATATTTAAAATACTGAGTGTTGTGTTGGTGTTATTGTAATTAGTTCAACTTCAAAGGTTGGCCTTTTGTTCTCCCTGAGAACATCTTCCCTGGGTAGTAAACAACAGCCTTCTTTGACTCATCCAATCAGGCTGTGCCCAATATACATTTACTAGGTACAGTGACCAATTAGGGAGAATTATATTAGCCACACTACAGAAAGGAGGGGGGGATATAATGCTTTGTGACCAAGCTAACTCACTCTTTGGTGTGGGAACAGACAGCAGTCACCATGGGCTGACCTGAAGTTAACAGGTAATCTAATATACTTGTATTTTATACTGTACTGTAAATATGGGTGTTGTGGGTAATTTGTAAATACCATGTAAGCCAGGAGACCTACACTGTACATTGTGTTGTAAATACTGTTGGGTGTGTACTTTGTATAGATTATGTAACCCTATTAATAAATGTGTATTGCGGAACGAACCACCTCTTTGTTGTAAGATCTCTCAGATCTAGATATGTATATGTCCATACTACTACAATGATTGAGGTGTATGCACAAAATACAGAACTAGTCAACAATGGCTGGGAGCGAACTTCTTTCGGCGGTGCAGCAGCTGGGGCAGGGAAATTTGCCTGGTACAATCTGACGTCGGTGTACAGCAAGCAGATTGCCCACAAGTACTTGGCTGTGACACACCTAATTCTACACCTTCATTCCTCTCAGTGCAGGTTTTAGAGAGGACTGAAGGTATAGTGGGGTTGGAGATCTCAGCTGATGAGGAGCAATGAGAGGTCCTCTTTGTTCTTTGGTCTTTGGTGTGGGTCTTTTAGATACGCTTGCCAACGAACTGCATGGCAGGTCAACATATGTCTGGTCAAGCATGTGGTGCCCAAGCGGGAGATGTTTTGGCCACGCGAGATACGCTTGAGACATATGTTGCAAATAGCAGCGGTGTGATCTGATGCACTCATCTCAAAAAAGGCCCACACCAAAGAACTTTTGGAATAACGCACAGAGACAGCAGCGCCCTGCACATGCGGAGCTTTGGGGTGTGATGCAGTCAGTGTGCTGCCCTTAGGCTGGCCCCTGGAGGGCATCCTGCCTCATTGGTGATGCGCCTCCTCCTCCTCCTCTCTCCTATCAGGCACCCACGTTGAGTCAGTGACCTCATCATCCCCTCCCTCCTCATCACTGGAGCAAACCTGGCAGTATGCTGCAGCAGGGGGAGCATGACTGCCAGATTGCTGTCCTTCTTGGACACCCCCTCTGTCCGTGCTCACGTTACTGCCTTCATCTAGCTCAGTATCATCATCAGAGCCTTCTAAACGCTGGGCATCCTCCTGGAGCATGTACCCAACACTGTGGTCAAACAGTTCGAGGGACTCCTCAGGAGGACATGGTGGGGCTAGGGAAGGAGTCACTGATGCCATTGAGCCGAGGGAAGAGGCTGAATTGGCACCTGCTTTGCCAGACAAAGTACCCTGAGCATGGGTGAGAGGGGATGAGGAGGATGACGACGGCTTGGTCATCCACTCGACCAAGTCTTCCGCATGTTGCGGCTCAACACGGCCAACTGCTGAAAAAAAGCCAAGTATGTCCCACGGCCACGTGCTGATGAGGATGCACCGTCTACACGACCAGCACTGTTGCCTCTAGACACAGAGCCTGCTTGCCCTCTTTTATTGGCTTGTGACTGTCTGCCTCTCCTTGTTGGCCTTTCAGACATACTAATGGCCTGTAGCTGCACTAAGCTGGGATATATATATATATATATATATATATATATATATATATATATATACATACATACATATACACACACACACACACACACACACACACACACACACACACACACACACACACACACATATATATATATATACACACACATACATATATATATACATATATATATATATATATATACACATACATATATACACACTGATACTGCAGCTAGCAAAATCAATTGCCTGCCTGTAGTATGAGAACACCACCAACCTTCTACAGGTAGCTTTGCCTGAACACTGCGCAGAGGTCGCACTACACTAACTTGTAGTTTTAGCTGAACACTGAGGAGGACGCACTACACTAACTTGTAGCTTATTTGGCTGCCTGCGGTAGTGATAGGATCAGGAAAACACCACCAACCTTCTACAGGTAGCTTTAGGTGAACACTGTGCAGAACTCGCAAAAAACTAACTTGTAGCTTATTTAGCTGCCTGCGGTAGTGATAGGATCAGGAAAACACCACCAACCTTCTACAGGTAGCTTTAGCTGAACACTGTGCAGAGCTTGCACTACATTAACTTGTAGTTTTAGCTGAACACTGTTCAGAGGACGCACTACACTAACTTGTAGCTTTAGCTGAACACTGTGCAGAGGTCGCACTACACTAACTTGTAGTTTTAGCTGAACACTGTGAGGAGGATGCACTACACTAACTTGTAGCTTTAGCTGAACACTGTGAGGAGGACGCACTACCCTAACTTGTAGCTTTAGCTGAACACTGTGCACTACACTAACTTGTAGTTTTAGCTGAACACTGTGCAGAGGTCACACTAAACTAACTTGTAGCTTTAACTGAACACTGTGAGGAGGACGCACTACACTAACTGTAAATAGTCTAGCTGCCTGACTGTGGTACTAATAGGATTAACAGAACACAAGCAATTTTCTTCAGGTAGCTGTAAATACTGTAACAAGACAAGCCTGCCTGTCAGTAGCAAGATAAAAGGAACGGATCTAGCTAAACTGAATACAGTATATATATATATATATATATATATATATATATATATATATATACATACACACACACACATATATACACACACACACACACACACACACACACAAACACCTGGGGTGCATATGTATACACAATAAACTGTAAGTGCAGCCAACTCGCTGACTGTCCTGCCTAATCTATCTAACTTAAATCAAATGACACTGTCTCTCTGTCTATCTCTCTCAACGCCGAAACACACACTACACAGGGCCGCCGTTCAGGCGGCCTTATATAGTGTGGGGCGTGTACTAAATCCACTGAGCCATAATTGGCCCATGCCTCCTTGGCTTTGGCCAATTACGGCTCTCTGTTCAGACGGCGCTGTGATTTGCCAAGCATGCGGGTCAGCCAGCAATGCACTGCGATGCCGCAGTGAATTATGGGCCGTGACACACCACACGAATTTGGCACAAACGGCCCATATCGTTCGCAATTCGCAACAGAGGATGTTCGAGTCGAACATGGGTTCGACTCGAACACGAAGCTCATTCCTAGTGTGCACGCGCGCACAGGCAAGTGGCAACAACTGCCTCCACCCCTATATCCCCTCTTGTCTGTCTAACCGGGATGATGGCACTGACATTTAATTTGTACCATTTATTTAATTGAGGTTATACTCATTTTTCATGCCCCCTTCCTGAGCTGGACCTGGTTATACTTGTATAAAGCTGGATATGCCCTGTGCAATCTTATTGTACAACATCTCTATTTCCTTTAGATTTACCAAAGTTATGTAATAGAACCCACCTGCACAAAATGTATTTAATTTGTATCAAATCTGGCAGGCCCTTGCACTACGTTGTTGATGATAGATCTGAAGGAGATTGTAGAATCATATTATATGGTGTATGGGCACTGTAAAGGAAGAAATAAAAAAGTGGATGGAAATAAAAAAAAGTGATATAGTAATGAGAGAGGTGTGGCCCAGAGAGGTAAACATGCCCTATTCTGTGATGCGATAAGGTAGTGCATGATGGGATATGAAATTCCTGAAACGTCACATGATTCAGGAAGTCATCTCTTAGAAATGTAAAATGTTTCCACACACTCATGCCATTAATACTTACCCTCAAAATGGGCACCGCTGGTATATGCCAATCCTGGAAGGTTCATCCTTTTCCCTTTTCCTTGTCCTTGATTAGGTCTAATGATAGGATACCGAACCAACTGAGGGTTTTTTTTTTTTTTTTTTAAGAGGCCCAGGGACCCTCTACGGTTCTGATATCCTGGGACACGTTCAAAACATACTTGAGTGGCACCCTCAAATCTACTATCCCCAATATTAAATGCTCTGCCCTTCAGGATGATAAAGAACTGGAGAGCACATGTCGTACTGCAGAGGCAGATTTTCTTGCCTCCTCATCGACATCAACACGTACACGCTGGGAACTTTTGTCCCGGGCATAGGCTGAATGAATGTCAGCAAATGCTAAACAGAGGACATTTTATGCTCAACAAAAATATTTTGAACAAGGCAACCAACCTAGCCACTTGCTTTCCCATATGGCAAAGCAACAATCTGGCAGTCTAATGGTGACCAAATTGAAGCATACAACTTTGTACTGCAGAGAAAATATTAACTTGTCCTCATAATTTTTATACTCAAATGTATGCTGCCTCTCTCACATTCATTGATCAAGAAATTGATCTGTTCTTGCATGATTTACAACCCCCCCCCCCCCATGACGACAGAGCAAATTACCGTATTTATCGGCGTATAACACGCACTTTTTTCCCCTTAAAATCAGGGGAAAATCGCGGGTGCGTGTTATACGCCGATCCCCTGCGATCCTGACCTGTCAGAACTAAAAAAATCGCTGACCGCGATTTGAAAATGGCGCCGCCGGCGCCGAAATACACAGTGCCGGTCCTCGGCTCTTCTCGGCGGCTTTCGGTTTCACTCGAGCGCCGCCCGAACCTAGCCGAGTATACTCGGCTAGTTTCGGATAGCTCCGCTCACCGTCCGAGTGGAACCGAAAGTAAACGAGAGCCGCCGAGAAGAGCCGAGGACCGGCTCTGTGTATTTCGGCGCCGGCGGCGCCATTTTCAAATCGCGGTCGGCGATTTTGAAGCTCAGAGGCTTCAGCAAGACTGCACTGGGGCAAGGCTGGACTGGGGCAAGGCTGGACTGGACACTGGGGAAGGCTGCACTGACATGGCTGCACTAGCAAGGCTGCACTGACATGGCTGCACTGGGCAAGGCTGCACTGAGAAGGCTGCAATGATGGGCATTTAAATGTAAGTTTTTTTCCCTTCAACTTCCCTCCTAAAAGTTTTTTTTCCTTAAAATTCCCTCCTAAATTGAGGTGCGTGTTATACGCCGGTGCGTGTTATACGCCGATAAATACGGTACATTACTAGAGGTGGATTTCACTGAGGATGATGTCCATGAAGCCATTGTCTCATTGGCTGCTGATAAAGCGTCTGACCCAGACTGCCTCCAAAAGTCAATATGTTGATATTGTGGCACCAATCTTGGTCCAGGTGTACTCTGCTGCTTTTCAAGGGGGGGAGACTGCCGCTGTCAATGTACTCTGCTACAGTTGTACTCTGCTACAGTTGTACTCTTACCTAAACCAGATAAGAATCGAACTGACTTTGCATCCTACCACCCTATATCGTTGTTGAACATGGACTATAAAATAGTTGATGATAGATCTGAAGGAGATTGTAGAATCATATTATATGGTGTATGGGCACTGTAAAGGAAGAAATTAAAAAATGGGTGGAAATAAAAAAAAGTGATATAGTAATGAGAG
Source organism: Aquarana catesbeiana (assembly GCF_042186555.1). Taxonomy (NCBI): domain Eukaryota; kingdom Metazoa; phylum Chordata; class Amphibia; order Anura; family Ranidae; genus Aquarana; species Aquarana catesbeiana. The sequence continues at coordinate 138,059,911 of NC_133335.1, read as the reverse complement.
AAGTGTGGCCCAGAGAGGTAAACATGCCCTATTCTGTGATGCGATCAGGTCCATGATGGGATATGAAATTCCTGGAAGGCCACATGATACAGGAAGTCATCTCTTAGAAATGTAAAATTTTTCCACACAACATTTATGGGCCATCCTAGGTAGAGGGTCTCTGTCTAGAATTGACCTGGCCCTGGGCAATGATAATATTGTCACTAGAGGGAGGGCGTTGCCGACCGGAGAAGAAGATGGACGCTTAAGCCCATAGCTCTTCAGCCAGGGGAAACAATCCAGCACAATTGGCCATCATCACTACCCCATCCGCATTCATCCTTGCTCCACACATCCAGGAGATCATGATGCAGGCGTCCAGGAAAAGATTTACGGACTATAAGCCCCAAAAACTTACAGAATTCACCTACAAGCCGGCGGGCTGTGATTCCCAAGATGGCGCCGGCCGGGCCGCGCTGCGAGATGCATACATGGACCTCCCGGATGCTATCCCGGACAAACGACTGGATACAGGTACCATTGATAACCTCTCCCAGCCCCTGGAGTGTGACCCTCTCCCTGGCAGCCCAGCAAAAGCCAAAATGCGGCTGGATATGCCGCCACAGCGGACACAGTGCCCACAAATTGTGGCCCAGGCCCCTATTCCCTTCTCTCTTGACCAGGCCAGACCATTCCTCCATGGCCTCCTTCCCTACCTCAGGCCAGCCAGTCATGGACACTACCCTGAAGGATATGCTCATCTCCCTGCAGACCTCCCTCATGACTGATCTCTCATCCCTGTTTCACAAGACCACCTCTGACATCCACTCACTAGAAGACAGGGTGACGAACGCTGAGAGGGGGCTGAATGCACGTACCTCCACAGTGAATGAAGTCATTGATGCTTATGATGCTGTTAAAGAAGAACAGTCATGGATGTGCGCCAATCTGGCTGATTTAGAGGACAGGTCCCGCAGGAACAATGTCAAGCTGAGGGGCATCCCCGAGACCATACTTCCTGCGGACCTACCACGATATGCAAAAGAACTGATGCATATAGTAATCCCTGAAGCGTCTCCGCGAGATGTTATAATAGACAGGATTCATAGAATCGCTAAACCATCCCACCTGGCAGCCTCGGTTCCCAGAGATGTATTGATGAGGGTCCATTTCTACCACACCAAAGAAAAACTCCTCATGGGACTCAAAGCTAAATCACCCTTACCTGCTCCCTACACTGGGATCCAACTCTTCCCTGACCTGTCAAAGTACACCCTCCAACTGAGACGCCAACTGAACCCGATTACCAAGGGCCTGCAAAATCACAAGATACAATATAAATGGCGATACCCAGATACCATCCTTATTGTGCATAACGGGCAAACTCATGCAATTGGAGATCTAGACAAGGGCCTGAAACTCCTCCACTCCTGGGGTATAATTCCTGAACTACCCAAATCAGCTCCTCAGGACAGAGGATCAAATACATCCCGCAGAAACCTGGACCACAACTTCAACTGAATGATGCAAATTTCAATGCTACATTTGGCCATTAACAGTCATTACAGCTCCCCTGAGCTCTGGCAACCTACTATTCCTGCCCTCTCCTTCCCGCGTTACTAACTCTTTATACCCCAACTAGAGGACATCACGGTGTTTAGCACCCCCTCTAAGTTTCTTCTTATTGAAACCACTATCAACATCTGCACCGAACCCTCCACTGACGGATCACTTTACCAGTTTCTTTTATTGTTTTATATTTATATATATCAATGTTCTCTCTTGGACTTCCTCTGTTTTTATACCTAACGTATTGCTCTATTCGCAGTCTCCTAGTCCATTCTACTTTCAGTCCATTGGACAGCCACGAACCTACTACGCCCAGGATTCTCCAGAACCAAACTACAACGCCCAACTTCTACTAGTACAACCTACTTTCAAACCTCGAACTTCCGCAACCCTACTTCTGAGTCTCACTACCAGGTACCTTCGGATCCAAACTACAGCGGCAAACCGTAAGTGTTGCACATAACACCCACCAACCTCACAACCACAAGATGCCGTTTACCATACTTTCTCTGAACGCCAATGGGCTAAATCATCCCGCCAAACAACACTCACTCTGGAAAACCGCCACAGCTCTCCACAGTGACATTCTTTGTGTCCAGGAAACCCACCTACTAGCCTCCAGTACTACCCTGTGTAACAACTGCCAATTTCCTCATATTTTCCACGCAACACACTCCAATAAAACTAGAGGAGTCATGATCACGATCAAAGATACCATAGACTTCCAATTACTAGATGTAGTCCCAGACCCCGAAGGTCGCTTTATTATTCTTGTCTGCACCATCAATAGAGTGTCCTATTCTATAATCACATTTATACCACAAATTCCTATCAAATAAAGTTCCTGCACAGAGTACTATGCACCGCCAAACCCATTCAAAAGGGCCACATAATAATCTGTGGAGACTTTAACTTGGTCCCAGACGTATCCATGGACTCCACTTCATCAACAAAAAGGCGAGATTCACCCAGGATTTATATGATGTTTGGCGTTGCCACCATGGTTCTGAACGCGACTTCACTGTTTTTCCTCCAGGCACCGCTCGTACTCGAGAATAGACATGTTCCTAACTGACAAGTGTATTCTACAAAAGATATCTAAATCTATGATCCACACCACGACATGTCGAACCATGCACCTACCTCAATTACAATACAAGATTCCAACTTACAGCAAAACACATTCCTCTGGTGAGCAAACAACTTCATTATCCAACACGACAAAAATGTGCCAGAAATATCAGAGCACATTACTGATTTTTCTCTCAATAAACAAAGGCTCGGTGTCTGACCCTGCCATGGTGTGGAGCACGCACAAGGCGTATATGAGAGGAATGTTAATTAAACTGAGTTCTTATCATAAACGAAAGAGGACGCAGCGTGTGGATGAACTAACAGCTCAGATAGTGGCCCTAGAAATGACACACAAAACTAACCCTCAAACCATCCCTCAGACAGGAACTTAGAACCCTACTCCTCCACTCCTATGAATTCCTTCAAAGGAAACTTAAAGCGTCTACCTTTGAGGCGTTGTGCAAGTTTCATCCCCACTTTGTTAGAGGTGGAGTATGTAGACGTGTCAAAACTAAAATAACCCAACTCATCCACCCCCATACGAAAACCCCACTGAGCAACCCCCAAGATATAGCTGATGCCTTCAGTGCCTATTATGGAGAACTCTACAACCTAAAACAAGATCCCCATACCCCACAAGCCACACAAGATGAGATTGACCAATTTCTCCACAATCTAAACCTACCCAAATTGACTGAAGATCAACTGAACGCCCCTTTCAATGACCAAGAGATCAAAATAACTATTGACTCGCTACCAAGTGGTAAAGCACCAGGACCTGACAGAATGACAGGGGAATATTATAAACAATTTTCCTCACAGCTAATCCCACATCTCACTGAGCTCTTCAATCACGCTGCCTCCTCTTCTGTCTTTTCGAAAAAATACTTGAAAGCGTTAGTTATTACGATACCGAAGCCAGGGAAACAGTCGAACGTCCCCCAAAATTTTCGCCCAATCTTTTTGCTCAACCTTGACCTCAAGATATATGCTAAATCAATAGCAACAAGACTGCTAAAAATTATGCCTACTATTATACACCAAGAACAGACAGGGTTCACAAAAGCAGACAATCCTCAGATTGTCACCAGAAGAATGATTAACCTAATTCATCATGCAGAATCCACCGGAACGCCTTCTCTGCTCCTATCTTTGGACGCAGAGAAGGCGTTCAACAGTGTCCATTGGTCCTACTGGGAAGTGGAAGCGGTCCTCCAGAAATTTGGGTTCCAAGGCCACATTCTAAGCGCCATTATGGCATTGTATTCCAATCCCGAGGCCCAGGTCTACACAGAGGGCATGCTCTCCCGTCCATTCCCCATTACCAACGGCACCCGTCAGGGATGCCCCCTATCCCCCTCATATTTAATATGCTCATGGAACCCCTAGCAGAACATATCCGCTCCCATCCCAGCATCTCTGGCCTTCAAATTGGCCCCTCGCACCACAAAATCAGCCTATTTGCTGATGATGTAATTCTCATCCTTACTAATCCAACTCTCTCCCTGGCAGAAGTACAAAAACTGCTCAATTGGTTTAGCTCGGTCTCATACTATAAGGTTAACACGACCAAATCCTTCTTATTAGACATAAATATAGACGCTACCATGAAGAACCTCCTACAACTACAATACCCATTTGTGTGGGCAGACACTGACATATCCTACTTAGGCATCCAACTTCCGAGGAAAACTAAGAATCTCTATTCGTGCAACTTCCCTCCACTCCTCCAGACCATCCAATCAACCTCAAAACAAATAGCAAAACACGAACTTTCCTGGACGAGTAGGCTTGTGGCCTTCAAAATTATCTGCCTCCCCCAAATATTGTACTATTTTAGAACTTTACCCATCCCTCTGCCCGCCACATTCTTCAGATCCCTCCGAACGATATTTAACAAATTCCTTTGGAATGGTAAACGACCTAGATGTGCCCATCTAAAATTGATTAAACACAAACTGGCAAGAGGTACGGGATCTATAGATTTTGAGGATTATTACTTGGCAGCCATCCTATCCCAACTACCCTGCTGGTTCCAACCTTGCCCGACCACACTGTGGGGACAAATTGAGAACTCCTCACTCACCCGGCCCAGTCTGAAAACCTGGCTACTAAGCACACCGCTAGGCACCACAGTACCAACGTCTCTATCTCCATCTATGAAAGCCTCAGTACACGCTTGGAAGAAAGCATCAGCCCTACTGACATTCACTACCAACACACTCCATTCCTTCCATATTCCTTTACACACTCTACTACACTTAATGCCTGAATTCTCCTTATCATTATGGACCCTCAAAGACTTAGTACAAGACAACCTCATTAAAACATTCTCCCAACTACAATCCGAATATACTCTACCTGCATCCGAATACTTCACCTACCTCCGTATACATCACTGCCACTGAGTACTATACCCTTTCCTATCTACGGTATTCATCCCAAGACCTGGGATTACCTCACCAACCCTGCCTCAAAAATCAAAGGTATCTCCTACTTTTACAACAGCCTCCACCAAAAACACACCTTTTCCAAACTAAACTCACACTAGAAATAGATCTTCCCCATACCTACACTGACACTCAATGGCAAATAGCTCTCAAGTCCATTTATAAAGCCACCAAATGCTCTGCCCTATGGGAACTCACACAGAAAATTTCACTACGCTGGTATATGACTCCAGCCAGAATAGCATCCTTTAATCCACTAATTTCCAACACTTGCTGGAGATGTAAATCTTCCTCAAGCGACTTACTCCATGTTTTCTGGACATGTTCCAACCTACAAAATCACTGGGAAAATATCTTTCACTTAATCTCGAACATAACCCAAATCAAGTTCCCCCCTCACCGGCACTTGCGATCCTAAACCTAACTGTTGAGGACATTCCTCATTCATTCAGACTCATAATCACCCATATTCTCCTAGCAGCCAGACTCAATATAACCAGAAACTGGAAGTCCGTCACACCTTTGACTCTAGCCCAAGTCATCGACTTGGTAGCCCTGCACTTCAGTTAAGAGAGTACATCAGCCACATACACTGGCCAAGCAACAAAAATGCACATAAACTGGCAACCATGGACTGACTGGACTAAAAACTGCGCATCTCATATAACAAAAGAACTGAATCACAGACCTCTCTTTCTTGACTGAGCTATACCAGTTCCTTACCAAGAGTTATATGTTACATTCACTAGCTAGTAACTACTAGTTAACCTCCGTCAACGTATATTATATAGCAAAAAGGTCCTTTTCACCCCTGTGGCACTAGAGCTCCCACATGGGGTGACACACTAGTGAAGTGGACTGATTGTATTTCTAGGAACTTTTATAGATATACATTTTCAACCTGTTACATTGGATTCCTGTTTGTGGATATAAGTTCATACCTTGAATTACTTACACAGACGTTGTTGCATGGCGTACAATGTTTAATTGTACATTGTATTTTCTCTGTAAAAATTAATAAAAATATGGAATTAAAAATATTGTCGCTGGAGTATCTTCTATATCCTACCTTAACAAAGGTACCTTGGATCACTCATCATTAATACTTACCCTCAAAATGGGCACACGCTGGTATATGCCAATCCTGGAAGGTTCATCCTTTTCCCTTTTCCTTGTCCCTGATTAGGTCTAATACCAGACCAACTGAGGGTTTTTTTTTTTTCTTTTTTTTAGAGGCCCATGGACCTTCTAGGGTCCTGATATTCTGGGACACGTTCAAAACATACTTGGGAGGCGCCCTCAAATCTACTATCCCCAATATTAAATGCTCTGCCCTTCAGGATGATGAGGAACTGGAGAGCGCATGTCGTACTGCAGAGGCAGATTTTCTTGCCTCCTCATCGACATCTACACGTATGCGCTGGGAACTTTTGTACACTGAATGAATGTCAGCAAATGCTAAACAGAGGACCTTTTATGCTCAACAAAAATATTTTGAACAAGGCAACCAACCTAGCCACTTGCTTTCCCATATGGCGAAGCAACAATCTGCCAGTCTAATGGTGACCAAGTTTAAGCATACAACTTTGTACTGCAGAGAAAATATTAACTTGTCCTCATGATTTTTATGCCTCTCTCATTTTTATGCCTCTCTGTTCTTGCATGATTTACAACCCCCCCCCCCATGACGACAGAGCAAATTACATTACTAGAGGTGGATTTCACTGAGGATGATGTCCGTGAAGCCATTGTCTCATTGGCTGCTGATAAAGCGTCTGGCCTAGACTGCCTCCAAAAGTCGATATGTTGATATTGTGGCACCAATCTTGGTCCAGGTGTACTCTGCTGCTTTTCGAGGGGGGGAGACTGCCACTGTCAATGTACTCTTACCTACACCAGATAAGAATCTAACTGACTGTGCATCCTACCACCCTATATCGTTGTTGAACACGAACTATAAAATACTGGCAAAAATTATAGCCAAATGTTTGAACTCTGTGATCCTTAGCATTATACACTTGGATCAAACCGGATTTAGGCTAGGGAAGTCTACTTCTATTTATCTCTGTAGAACCCAAATCATTGCACAACTTAAAGTCCATTTGCCAGACACCTGCGTGTTGGCCTCCTTTCACACAGCAAAGGCGTTTGACTCCATTGAATGGCCATGTTTACAAGCCGCCCTGTGGTCGTTTAAATTTTTGAGAGAAATTTTGTAAGTGGATTGCCATATTGTACACCAACCCTACTTCATACCTTTTAGTTGATGGCCTACTATCCGCCCCTATACAGCTACACAGAGGCACATGCCAGGGTTACCCTCTATCCTGCCTCCTATATGCAGTGGCTATTGAGGCCCTGGTATTAAGACTCCAGCAGTCTCCCTGTCAGGGAAAAGGCTTAAGAACTGGCAATCTTACCAGCACTCATGGCTGCTTCAGGCGAACACCCGTGTGCACGTGCGTACGCAGATGCGCGAACGGGTGTACCAGCATGAATGGGCAGATGCGTGCGCACAATGTGACAGATGCTGGCGCCCTCTGGCCTATTTAAACCTGCTACTGACACCTGCAAATTGCTGGATTATCCTTGTGCCTCTGTGTATGCTGATTCTTGGATCTCCCGCTACCAACCTGGCTTGTTGTGACCCGCTTACCCTGATCTCTTGGCTTGCACACTGACTCTGCCCCTGTCTGCTCCATCGTGTTTTACCCGGCTTGGCTCACAACGCTGCTATTACCTGTCAGGATCACTTAAGTCAGGGGTGTCCAAACTTTTTTCAAAGAGGGCCAGATTTGATGGTTATCTTGCTTTCCCGTGCCTGCTCTGGTCGATGCCTGTTAGGGCGTTTTGGACGTGATGCCCGCCGTGGCTCCCGGTTGGGAGCATTTATCCGGACGGTCATGGTACCCGGTTTTGCGCAACCACCATACGGACTACTTAGTGTTAACAGGTATTTGGTCTGAGGGTTTCACACCCCACCATTATACATGTTCACCTATATTACTTTAGCTAAAATTAATTTTTTATTCATAGATATATCTTGTGCTCGCTCCTGACGAGTGGCCTCCCAGCCACGAAATGCGTAGAGCTGCCATACGCTATGTTTCCACTTAACACTACTCGAATATCAAGTTTACATTTAATGCTCCCATTTAGGACCAAGAAGTTCATAGGCTCTGCAAGTACTATGATGTATTATTGTTTTATTCAATGATCATTCTGGTGAACTCTGTAAGGCTGTTGCTTGCTATATTATGTGATACTGATTTTATGACTCTTTGTACTGTATTAGCATATACCAATATCGTTGTATTTAACTGCTATGTTTAGTTATATCAGATGGCAATCAATAAAACCTATTATGTTCACCAACTTACCTTTTTGCAACCAGGTGCTACATATAAAGTCCCACCCCCTTTGCTCTCACTCCCCACTGTATGTATTCTGTCGTTGCTTGTCCCGCCCCCCTCCCTGTCCCCTCCAAGGCACATTTTATATATATATATATATATATATATATATATATATATATATATATATATACACACATACACACACACATACATACATACATACATACACACACACATAATTACAGGTAATATATCTTTTGTGGCCCCTGCGGTACTCAGAGATTCGTTGGGGGCCATAAAAGATATATATAGCCAAATTACCAGTGGGGCTGTTTAAAACTGGAACGCGGGCCGGGCTTTGGACATGCCTGACTTAAGTGCTCCTGCTCCTCATTCCAGCATCCGGGTTTTGGCTATTACATTCTCCCTATCTGTGCCCACCTGCAAGATGATTGATATGGTCAGTCACCTGTTATAAGCAAGCCAAATGCTCTGTCCCTTGCTTGTGATAGAGACAGTGATACCTACGTTGTTCCTGATCGAGCCCCCCCCATTTGTCTGCCCTGTTTTGCTAGTTTGGATTTCCCTGTGTATGACTTGAATCGGATATTGGACTATTCCCTGAACTCAGCCTGCCTATTACCTGGACTGTCATAGAACCATGCTATTTATCTACTAAAATCAATTCATATTTCCTTAATGCGCTTTGCTTTATATATACCACTTTCTCTTTAAGAATTACCGCATTCATACTGTTTAGCCATTCCTTACTGGATGGGGGCAGCACGGACTGCCATCTCCGTGCGATCAGGTTCCTTGCTTGGAATAAACATCTTGTAACTGCTACCTGCCAGTTTCCTGGGTTCCCCACTCCCTCCACTAATCCCAGTAGGCAGTGTTTTGCCTCCAACTCGGTGCAGGTACCATAGCCCGGTCGATGATTCCCGTCACCCCCGTCCATTAATGAAACAGCTTCGGACATTTCCAAAACATATGAAGTATATCCGCCTCTAGATCCCCACACCTAGGACAGCTTGAGTCTAAGCGGCAGCCAAACTGGAAAAGTCTGCGAGGGGGTAAATCCCCATACTCAGGAGAAGCAGCTAAATGTATTTTGGGGTGCAATTCCACATATGCCCATGGCCTGTGTAAGCAACATATCATTTAGTGACAACTTTTTGTAATTTGTTTTTATTTTTATTTTTTTTTGTCATTATTCAATCACTTGGGACAAAAAAAATGAATATTCAATGGGCTCATCATGCCTCTCAGCAATTTCCTTGGGGTGTCTACTTTCCAAAATGTGGTCATTTGTGGGGGTTTTGTACTGCCCTGCCATTTTAGCACCTCAAGAAACGACATAGGCAGTCATAAATTAAAGGCTGTGTAAATTCCAGAAAATGTACCCTAGTTTGTAGGCGCTATAACTTTTGCGCAAACCAATAAATATATACTTATTGACATTTTTTTTACCAAAGACATGTGGCCGAATACATTTTGGCCTAAATGTATGACTAAAATTGAGTTTATTTGATTTTTTTTTAGAACAAAAAGTAGAAAATATCATTTTTTTTCAAAATTTTCGGTCTTTTTCCGTGTATAGCGCAAAAAATAAAAACGGCAGAGGTGATCAAATACCTTTAAAAGAAAGCTCTATTTGTGGGAAGAAAAGGACGCAAATTTCGTTTGGGTACAGCATTGCATGACCGCGCAATTAGCAGTTAAAGCAACGCAGTGCCAAATTGTAAAAAGTGCTCTGGTCAGGAAGGGGGTAAATCCTTCCGGGGCTGAAGTGGTTAATAGCAAGGTCAAAGGGGCCCCTTTGAAGACGTCATTTATGATGAAACATGTAGGGCGTGGCTATGCACTTTACGCCATCACGTTGTTCGCCCCATGTTTGTTGTACAGGGGTGTTCGCTTTGTATGCCGGCTTTTTAACTTTTTTTAATACATTGTACGGCGGAGATGTGCTCTCTGCCTCCATGAAGCAATAAATTTTAATTTTACTACACTATCGGAGCCCTTTCTTTTGCCTCCTTTGCGCTCATGGCTCCCCGGACCAGTGAGTGCCTCCTTCTAGACTGACATGCTGGAATTGCCTCCTGTTGGAACGCACACATCTGTCAATCCAGACGCCGCCATCCATCTGTCCCCGCAGAGGGCTGTATCTGCATGCGCATAAGACCTTGCTATTAAGGAGGTCCACCGCTTTTGGTAAGGGTCCATCTTTATTGTCTCCTGGATTCACCGGTTGCTTGGATATCCCTTTACATACCTTTCCTCCTTTTCTACTCACATGGGCTGTGTTCAATGAACTGTGGATATGTGACTCTCCTTCATGGGATTGGTGCGCCTTCATTGAGCTTTTTTATGAATGGACTGAACTTACCTTTACCACTATTATTTTTTATTTTTTTATTTTCCAATGCACTAGCAATTCATGAACTTTGATTGTTTTATTTCATTTTCATCTAGCAATTTATGAATTTGATTATTTTTATATTTATTTTTATGTTAGGTCACTTAAAGTGGATGTAAACCCAAAATTTTTTTTTTTTTTTTATCATACTGTAGAGTATAAGATTTCCTATCATTTGAGCCCAGTCTTGCCACACAGAGTTAATCCATCTCTGAGCAATCCTCTTTTATTGTTCAGTGAGAAAAATCTTGACAAACTGAGAAAAACTTTGTCAAATCCTCCCCCTTGCTGTGAGTGACAGGTGATTTACATATCTCGTGCACTAGCCTAAGACACAGGCATTATTTTTTTAATTCCCTCCTCCACTCCTTTCTTCAGCAGCTCTGCGAGGATTGGCTGTTCCACACCTCAGCATGATTTGGCATGCTGAAGTCATGTGGTTACTTTCCTGTCTTTTCACTGGATGTTAGAGATCATAGCAGAAGTTCAGTGTAAGAAATCTTCTTGTTAAAAAAAAAAAAAAAAAATGAAGAAATATACAGGAGAAAATGCATATTGACAAGGGGAGTATGGAGGTGGGCGGGGAGTCTACTGACATCACGATTCCACCCACCGAGCTCCACACAACAGACCCACCCACAGAATATGCAGTTTTTCGGGTCTAATAACAGACAGAGGGGAGACATTTGACAGGTAAAGATACATGCAGGAAGCATGTATATCCTTATAAATAACCCCTACGGCAGTAGTTTAGAAAGGATGACATTGGGTTTACATCCACTTTAATGTATACTCAATTTATTATTGGAATTTATAATCTACTCACAAGCACTTTTTGAACTTGGTATTTATCATATATAGCTAATATATTCATTATTTATTTACTAATTTATATAGGTAATATATTCTATTCATATTTTTGACCATCTGACTCTAAGCGCACTTAGTTTTATCCTTCTTAGTCCATTACACTGATATTAGTGTTTTTTTGTTGCAGCTGCAGTTCAGTGTTTATATTTGCTCTCTAGCGCGTTTTTTTCTTTTTCTTTATAGTGACCCCACGTTGCCTAACCTCATATCTGTAGTTAATTCCAAACATTCTAGTGTACCAGACATACCACCCATACATCACTCTCACCTGCCCACTGGGCCTGGTTAGGGGCAACCTAATGTGACCGTTACATATTCCCGTAATTTTAAGTGTTATTGGCATCCTTGACCTTGTCTTCTTACACTCTTCCCTCCCTATCCCTCCCTTCCCAGCCCACCCCACCTTGTCGTGACTCAACCAACCACTGAGCTGACAAAACAAAAAACAAAAAAACACACATAAAGAGAACCCTTCACCATACCCCTTGGCAGCAAGGGGTAATGTAATCATTGTTCCCTCCCGCCTGCCCCCTCCCCCCCTCTCTTGCTCCCCTAATTATTCAACCTAGTGCATATTTGTGTAGCCAAAACGAATTCATAGTGATAATAGCAATCTAAAGTAATACAATCAAATTATGCTACAGTGGCCTAAACTAAATCATAAACCTAGATCATAATATTCATGGAATTCTAGGGTAATAGAGTCAAAGTTTGCTACAGGTTACTATCCACTCCTCCACTCATAGGTGTGCGCAGCCTATTGCATTAGGGTGTGCACCCCAAAGCTCAAACACACATGCCTTTCTCTGCAGCCTCATCTGCACTGGACAGTGAATGAATTGAAAGTGCTCTGTGCTAAGCAGCTTCCTGTTCATTCACAAACTGAAGCATAATGAACACAGTTTACTATGCTTCAGTTATGAATGAACACAGTTTACTATGCTTCAGTTATGAATGAACACAGTGAGTGTGTTTACTGTGTTCATTTTGAAAAGGAAGGGTCAAGTAAATTACATATTTACTAGCCACTCCCCCCCACTCTCCATCCTGAAACATCCCCTGCAGCAGCCAGGAAAAGAGAAGGAAAGCCAGCAACCGTGTGTGTGTGTGGGGGGGGGGGGGGCGGCCCAACACAGGGGAAGCCCAGGCAGTAGGGGGGGGATCTGCATTGCACGTAGTGATTAGGATGTGCCCAGGCACACCTGGCACACCCCCTGTGCACGCCTATGCCTCCACTCTCTCCGGAGTGTCAAGAAATTCAAGTTAGACTTACCGGTAACTTGTTTTCCAAGAGTCTTTCAGGACAGCACTTGAGAGAGTGACTCCTCCCCTTGCAAACAGGAAACACCTCTTCCAAACTTTAAAAGGAGGCTCCTTTCCCCACATTGTCAGTAGTAGTAGAGAACCTCCGGCCCCAAACTGGAACACATAATCGAGATATGATTAGTCACAGTATATTATATATAAAAACAATAGCGCGGGATGCTGCTGTCCTGAAAGACTCTTGGAAAACAAGTTACCGGTAAGTCTAACTTGAATTTTCCTTTAACGTCTTTCAGGACAGCACTTGAGAGGATAATAGAGACTTACCCCCCTAGGGAGGGACCACAGCCTGCAGAACCTTTCTGCCAAAAACCTGATCCCCTGCTGACAGGAGATCCAGTCTGTAATGACGGACAAATGTTAAGTAGCTTGACCACGTAGCCGCCTTACAAATCTGATCTGGGGTGGCACCAGCTCTTTCTGCCCATGTAGTGGCCTGGGCCCTTGTTGAATGAGCCCTAACCCCCAGTGGGGAAGATAAACCCATTTGAGAATAGGCTACAGAAATAGCTGTCTTAAGCCACCTAGCCAGTGATCCTTTTGATGCCTGGTGGCCTTTTTTGTTTCCAGAAAAAAGAACAAATAATGAATCTGAAACTCTAAATCCTCCTGTTACTTCCAAATAATGTAATAGGATACGTTTTACGTCCAAGCTGTGAAACTGCTCTTCCTTTTTACCCGAAGGGTTAGCACAAAAGGTTGGTAGAGTAATCTCCTGAGACCTGTTACTAAAGCTTGTCACTTTTGGCAAAAACTCTGGATCTACTTTAAGGACAACTCTATCAGGAAAAACTGACAAAAAAGGCTCTTTTTTTTTTTTTTTTCCCTCTTTTCCCTTTTAATTCCATACTTCTTTATTATAAATATTTCAACATTACAAACCAAAATATATTATTGGATATAGTACTTATCACTTATATACAGTTTGTACATAAATTCCTTATTTCGAATACCATACATATGGTCTATCCACAGCAAATTCTGAAATGTTGCTATCTTTTTCTTACATATATTCTCCAATCAATATAACAAGTATTTAACCACAAATAATAACAACATACAACAAAACATCACACAAAAAAAAAAAAAAAATTTCCCCAGCACAAGCAACTCGGATGACTGTTCCATTTCCTGCCCACTATAGTATTCTATGCATCTATACCTATGTGAAAAGTTACCTCGGCTGGTTGCTTAAGTCAGTAGATTCTTCTCTCCCCGTTGATTTTGCCCTCTACCTCCATTTTCTGTCTGGTACCAAATTCTCTATCCCTAATTATACTTGCCCACCCTACTAAAGATCCGCAAAAACCGGTGAGGATGGGGCTAACCGTGGAACCGAGATCCATGGCTTCCACAGTTTATACAGGTAATTGGGTATGCCTCTGTTACAATACATCTGTTGTTCCTTCAGAATATTGTCATTTACATGAAGGTGCCATTCCTCAAAGGAAGGTGCACTTGGAGATATCCACCTTAGGGCAATTAGCTTTCGTGCCAAAAACAGTAGTCTGCTAACTGGTATCAGAATCTTATGGGGCATAAGTTCTTCATCAAGGTAGCCCAGCAGGCACGTTTTAGGGTCTTTATGGATATATGTCTTAAATGTATCATTAATTGTATTCACCACCTCTTGCCAGTATTTAGCCAGTTTAGGACAATTCCACAACATATGTAGTAAATCAGCAGGTGATTGTTGGTACCGTGGGGAATCACGCCTGCCCCACTTAAATAGTTTGACCGGTGTTCTATATACCTGTAATTTATAAATAATTGGGTCAGACATTGTGCTGGTGATAATGAGACTAGGGGTACCCTTTCTAATATTGTTTGCCAAGTTACATCTGAAATATCCCCTATATCTAGCTCCCACCCTCTTCTGCCCGGGCTAGCACCCTCATCTCGATATGATCTCGTAAGTTGACCATATAGAGATGAGATCAAGCCTTTTTTTTCTGTCATCCGTGCTAATAAAGTTATAAGTGGCATTGGTTTTATCACTTTCTTTTCCCCTTTAAACTGAGATTGGACCGCATGTCATAGTTGTAAGTATTTTAAAAAATTATGATGAGGTAAGTGACAAGATTCCTGCAGATCCTGAAAGGAGCGTAGAATGTTGTGTGAGTACAACTGAGTTATATATTGGAGGCCCTTAAAGCGCCAGCTTTCAAATCCCTTCAGTTTACCTAGTTCTTTATATTGCCTATTCCCCCAGAGTGGTGAATACTCAGAAGCACCCGCATATTTCATTATGCTCCTCATTCCTTCCAAACTCTATTCATGAGTATCATTGTTGGGCTCTTACAGGTATAAGCAAAGGCCCCAGATTCCAGCTGGGCCAAGAGGTTGTAGTGAGAACTGTTACTTAGCAGTAGGACCTGAATAGAGTCCTCCCAGTTCACAGCACCCCAGCCAGCAAAATGCTGAAGCTGGGCAGCTATAAAGTAAAGTCTGGGGTGGGGTATCGCAAGTCCACCCCCATCCCTTTCTCTCTGGAGAATTGATAACCTAATCCTGGGATTTTTTCCCTTCCATAATAACCTTCGAAAAATTGATTCAGTCTTTTTGAACCATTTGAGAGGCATCCATATCAGTGAGTTATGAAAAATATATAATAATTGAGGTTCCCAGATCATTTTTATAAGGTTTGCTCGACCCACCACCGATAATGGAAACTTAGTCCATGCCGTACTCTTATGCAGGAATTTAGTAAGAATAGGAGATAAGTTATCTGTCAAATAATTTTCTACCTTGGAATGTATCATTATTGCCAAGTATTTAAATGAAGGAACAATTTTAACCTGATGAGCCTCTCTTAGCATGGACAAGCTAGGGTTGTCTAAAGGGAGCAAAACAGATTTATCCCAGTTAATGATAGATCCTGAAAGCATGCCAAAATTTTGTATAAGTGCCAATAAAGATCTTAAAGATTTATCCGTATCCCCAAGACATAGCAGAGCGTCATCTGCATATAGAGAGATTTTTTCGTTCCTCAAATAAATAGATTCTGATTGTCGGATGGCTTCAGCCAGGGGTTCGATGGCCATTGCAAATAGCAGGGGAGACAGGGGACATTCCTGTCTTGTTCCTCTGTATAATGAAAAAGATTCAGATACCATACCATTTATTTGCATACAGGCCCTTGGGGTAGAATACAGCATTTTAATCCACCGTATGAATCTTTCCCCGAGGCCAAACGCACCCATCACTTCCCACAGGTATGTCCACTCGACGCTGTCAAAAGCTTTCGCCGCATCGAGTGACAAAATCGCTCTGCTCCCAGGGTTATCAGAGGGTAATTGCATGTTTAAATATAGCCTTCTCAAGTTGGTTGCTGTAGATCTTGTAGGGATAAAGCCACACTGGTCTTGGTGAATCAATCCCTGAATATGTCTATTTAGTCTTGTGGCAAGGACCCTGGCTAGAATCTTAGGGTCCGAGTTCAGCAATTATATCGGGTGGTAAGATTCCGGGGCCAAAGGGTCCTTTCCAGTTTTTGGCAATACAATGATACAGGCATCCTTCATAGAATCTGGAAGCTTAAATGATTCCAAGGCATGATTGAGAACCTTCAGTAGTTCCGGAAGCAACACTTCTCCATAATGTTTATATACCTCTGAAGGTAGGCCGTCAGTACCCGGCACCTTATCATTTGGGCTTTCTGATACTGCCCTGACCAGTTCCTCTAAGGTCAGGGGGGCATCAATTTCCTCTTTAGAATTTTACCGATAAGGAGGGGAGTTTTAGTGGATCTAGGAATTCCTTAATTCTTATCTTGGAGTGTTTAGTTTTATTTTGATATAGGTTACTATAGAAAGAGACAAAAGATCCCAGGATTACATTCTGATCTTGAGAAATATCTCCCCCTGTTGTACGAATGGCTGAAATAAATTTGGTGTTTTCCTGGGACTTCACAATTACGGAGAACATTCTGCCCGTTTTTTCACCCTCCTCAAAACTACGACATCTGGACAAAAAGTCAGTCCGCGCGGCCTTGTTCATAGAAACCTGTCTGTATAAAGATTGTGCATCCTTCCAAGCCCAACGGTTGGTAAAAGTGGGGTCCCGAATATACTGAGCTTCTTTCTGCTTCACCTCAGCTGCTAGCAGGGATTCTTGTTCCCGGCTAGTTTTTTTATAAACACTTATGGTTTTAAGCAGGAGTCCCCTCAAAAAGGCCTTCATGGTATCCCATACCACTTGTGGTGAAGCCGAGTTATCATTAATATGAAAAAATTCTGTTAGAGCCTGGTTCGTTGAGTCTGCCTGATGTTGAATTTTAAACCAGAAAGAGGGGACCCACCAGTTAGTCCTAGTTTTAGGCTTTATTTTGTCTAAAGTTGCTACTATAGGTGAATGGTCTGATAACCCTCTAGTTAAATATTGAATATTAGAGACCCAAGGAAAAACGGAGTCTGTACCCAGGAACATATCTAATCTTGATAAGGTCTGATAGGTACTGGAGCAACAGGAATATTCCTTAGAAAACGGGTTTCTTAGACGCCATATATCCTGTAGTCCCAGCTCCTGGATATACCGTATCTATAAAAGGTAGTATCTACATTAGGGCCTGCTGGATGTCTATCCAAACTAGAGTTACATACATAATTGAAGTCCCCCATAATCAACACTGGGGTCCCTGGATTATCTGCAATTAGCGAGCCTATACATCGCATTACTTCGCTATTATATGGGGGTGGGATATATATTGACCCCAAAATACATTGCATAGAAAATAATGTACATACCAGCAAAATAAATCCACCACTGCTTGCCTGCAGGAAAACTGAGCTTTTGAGGAAATTAATATACTTGTTCCTCTTGCATAAGCTGAATATACTGAGTGATATTGAATAGGATATTTTTTATTCTGTATTAAGCTAACTGTATCCTTAGTTAGATGTGTTTCCTGCAGGCAAACAATCGGAGGACCACACCGGTCCAATTCTGCAAACATAGCATTTTTCTTAAGAAGAAGCCATGTTTAAATGACCTACTGCGCATCCTATCCAAGTATTCGCCATAGAATGATATAAACAATAGAATAACTCATAACCAAGATCATTATTCCACCTTAATGATTTTACAGATGACAACATAGGGAACAAGTCCTGACCAACCCACCATGCAGGTAATAGCTTTAGTGTACCATAATGTCGCAGGGTCACATAGAACAGTATCATATCATTTATTACAAAGAAAGAAAAAAAAAAAAAAAACGCACACGCGCATTCCAGACTTCTGGGTGCAAAACACATTCCCGCAGGAAGAGGGGGAAAAAAAAAAAAAAAAAAAGGGAGAAGAACAAAAAGTCCATCCAGGGTTGAGCCTGGGCATAAAGCCCTACAATGGAGGATTTCTTTATTTGTAACTGTTGTTTTTGTATCCCGCTTATACACTTACTACCCATGCACAACAGAGAAACCCGCCTTTAGCTACTATTGTAAAAAAGAATAACAAAAAGTTATCGGAGGAGAAGAAAGAAAAAGACACAAAAAAAAAAAAAAAAAAAAAAAAGGGAAGAAATGGGGAGGGATAGGGAAGGAAGGGGGGGGGGGGAGAAATGAGAACTAAGAGGATGACAAAAAAAAGAAAAGGGGGCTAGATATGGGACAAAAACAACGCTTTTCCCATTCACATTTCCCAATCACAACCCTGTTGCATCCTAGTCACTTCTTAAGGGAGTGTTCCCCCCTTCCCCCCCCCCTCCAGACAATTCCGTTTCCCTGCACATCACAAGAGCTAGTAGTGCTAATAATTGATGACATGTGCTGCTCATTCTTATCAAGCCAGGATGCTGCCGCCCTAGAACTATCAAAAAAAAAAAGTTTCTCCTCTAGCTATAATCCTTAATTTAGCAGGGTAAAGCATGGCGTATTGAATTTGAATATCTCGAAGGCGTCTTTTAACATCTGTAAATTGAGCTCTTTGTCTTTGAACCTCAGCAGAGTAGTCCGGAAAAAAGGACATTTTTGAACCATTGACTTCAATGTTACATTTGATACGGGCCAACGATAGAATTTTGTCTCTGTCCCTGTAGTGGAGCATTTTTAAGATGAGCTGCCTAGGGGGTTTACCTGGAGGAAGGGGGTCTAGCAGGAATACGGTGCGCTCTCTCCACCGCAAAGAAGGGAGTGAAATTTTGTTTGTCGAACACTTCCAACAGCCATTTCTCTATGAACTCAGTTGGCTTCCCCCCTTTCCAGGCATTCAGGCATACCTAGGATTCGAACGTTAAAGGCTCTTTTACTGATAGGGCATGCAGTTCATTAATCCTTCTTGCTGAAGTAATTGCGACCAGAAAAATAGTTTTCAAAGTTAAATTCTTTAGGGATATGGCCTGTAAAGGCTCAAATGGTTCTTTTGCCAGAGCTTGCAGAACCACCGAGTGATCCCAATTTGGGAAATGCCTCACCGGGACCGGTCTAGACCTGGAAAGTGCTTTGAAAAATTTCATGATCAGAGTTTCTGAAGATAAGGATCTCTCCAGATAAACTCCCAAAGCGGCTACCTGCACTTTAAGAGTGCTGATCGCAAGATTCTTGTCTGCACCTTTTTTCAAAAACTCCAGCACTGAAACTAGGTCTTTAACCTCCCTATGTTCTGAATGACAGAAAGAAACATAGACTTTCCATACTTTGGCGTAAATATCCCTGGTTACCTTTTTCCTACTGGAAAGTAACGTAGTAGTTAAATGTTCTGAAAAGCCTTTGCTTCTCATTAATTGCTCCTCAGATACCAGGCAGTGAGCTTTAACTTGCCTACATCTGGATGATGCACTGGCCCCTGAATCAACAGATCTTGACTGAGCGGAAGATGCCAACATGGTTTGATTGCCAACTGAAGAATCGTGGAAAACCAAGCTCTCTTTGGCCAATATGGAGTAATCAAAATTATTGATACTCTCTCTCAGTATTTTTCTCAACACTAGTGGGATTAACCGGAATGGAGGAAAAGCATATCCTAGGTGAAAATCCCACGGATGTGCCAGAGCATCTATCCCCTGAGAGCAATTGTCTCTCTGAAGGGAGAAAAAATTCGGGAGCTGCGTGTTTTGTTTTGAAGCAAACAGCTCTACCTGCGGAAGGCCCCAAGTACTGGTGATTAAGCCCGGGTTCACACCTATGAGAATTAGATGCGGCTTACACCGCATCTAATTCGCAGGACATTTTAAAATACATTCATATGAATGTATCTGGTTCACATATGTGCGTTGCATTCGCACTGCGCATTGCACAAAAAACGTGTGCGTTTTTTGGGCATTGCGGTGCGAACTACAAGCCTATTATCTCCTATGGGAACGCATCTGATTCGCAGATGCATTGCGTTCTGAACAAGGATTTTCTCTTTCTCCTCACTACACCTCCCCCCCCCCTCCCTCCCCCTCTCCCTGCTCTCTAATCCTGAGCAAAAACGCAATGAATCTGTTGAACAGGAGATTGTTATCTCCCCAGTGAAACCTGAGCTTCAATTCGCACCGCACATGTGTGAAACCAGGCTAATGCAAACACCTCCCTGTTCAGACTCCATTCTGATTCCTGAATTTTCTGTCGGCTCAGATAATCCGCTACTTCGTTTAATGTGCCTTTGAGATGGACTGCGGATAGAGATAGTAAGTGGTTCTCCGCCCACTCCAGAATCTCTACTGACAGTAAGTGAAGAGCCCTGCTTCTTGTGCCTCCCTGTTTGTTCAGGTAGGCTATGGTAGTGGCATTGTCCGACAAAATCTGGACATGGCAACCTATGAGGTCTTGAGAGAAGAAAGCTAACGCTAGGGCAACCGCTTTTAACTCTCTCCAATTTGAGGATTTTTGGGCCTCGAACTGGGACCATGTTCCCTGTGCTAAGGCCTGACCCATGTGGGCCCCCCATCCCCGCAAACTGGCGTCTGTTGTGACCACTTTTCCGGTCAGAAAAGACCAAAGAAGACCTTTGCAGTACCACCTGACTTTCCCACCACCAAAGTGAACGTTTGGCTCTGGTGGGGATCTTTATTTTCGTATCCAAACTCTGTCCTGTGGTTCCATGTTCTTAGAAGGAACCTCTGGAGAGCCCTGAAATGCAGCCTTGCCCATTGGATGGATAGCATAGAAGAGGTTAATGTCCCCACAGCCGACATAACCTTTCGGACTGAAATCAGTTGATTTGTTTGTAGTGTCGTTATTACCCTTTGAACCTTGATCTTTTTCTCTTCTGGGAGAAAAATCTTTTGCTCCACCGAATTTATCAAGTAACCCAGAAACAGTACTTGCTGAGCTGGAATGAAATTCGATTTTTGAACATTCGCTATCCACCCTAGTGACTCCAAATGACTGCGGGCTCTGTTCAGATCCTCCTGCAACTTTTCCCTGGATGGGGCAAAAAAGAGGAGGTCGTCCAGATATGGAATTACCGCAATTCCCCGGAGTCGAAGAGGGGTGAGAGCTTCCGCCATTATTTTCGTAAAAATACGAGGAGCTGACGACAGGCCGAAGGGAAGGGCCCTGAACTGAAGATGTATAATCTCTTTGCCCATATTCACTGCAAACCTCAGGAATCTCTGGGACTGAGGTGCTACAGGAACATGAAGATAAGCATCCCTCAGATCGATTGATGCCATAAAACAATCTTTTGTCAGAATGTTCCTGACTGTGAAAATTGAGTCCATACAAAACTTTTTGTATAGGACTGACTAGTTCAGGGGTTTTAGGTTGAGGATAAAAAGGAAGTTTCCGGATGGTTTTCTTATCAGAAATATGTTTGAATAGAAGCCCTGACCCTGTTCTTCTGGGGATACTGGTATCATTACCCTCTGGTGCCTCAGATCCCTTAAAAGGTTCTTCATGGCCAGGGCCTTTGTTAGATCCCTTGGTAAGTTTGTTACAAAGAATCTTTCTGGCGGCCGATCCGAAAACTCTATCCTGTAACCTTGGGACAGCATGTCTAAAATATATTGACTTTCTGTCATGCTGGCCCAAAGGGGGAGGAAACTTTGAAGCCTTCCCCCCACTGGTACGCACAAGTCATTGAGTTTTACCGGAGGCTGCAGGAGGATGGAAAAGGACATTTCCTTTTCCCTTTTGCGATGCCCAATTTTTTCTTTTCTCCTGGGGTTTGGTGTGTTCTTGAGCCCTTTGGGAACGAAAAAAAAACGTTTAACTGGCTGTTTTTTCTTTTTGATAGGGAAAGACTTCTTTTTATCAGCTGTTCTATCTAGAACCGCATCTAAGTCAGGACCAAAAAGCAAGTCTCCCAGGAACGGTATCCCACACAGCTTGTTTTTGGATGCCGCGTCCCCCGGCCAAGTTTTCAACCACAGAGCCCTTCTGGCCGAGTTAGCTAAGGCAGCAGATCTAGCTGTCGTTTTAATTGATTCCGCTGATGCATCAGATATAAATGCAACAGCGGCAGACAGAGTCGAGAATGAATCCAAAATTTCTTGTTTTGGTGAGTCTGCTGAGATATGGGCCTTAAGTTGATCTAACCAGAACTCCATATTCCTGGATACCACCGTCTTCGCCATAGCAGGTTTAAGATTTCCCATGATGGATTGCCATGCCCTTTTTAGTAGCTGGTCCATCCTTTTATCCATGGGATCTCTTAACACCCCCATGTCCTCGAATGCCAAATCTGTTGACCTCAAGACTTGGGAAAACGTGGTATCTAGTTTGGGGCTTTTGTTCCAAACCGCCGCTGGATCTTCATCAAAGAGAAACGCCTTTTTAGGGCTTTGGGAAAGAAAGGTTTTCTCTCTGGCTCTGTCCACTCTTTCTTAATAGTCTCAGAAATAACTGAGTGTACTGAGAAATTGCGATTTTTGTGTTCGCTGAGCCCTGCATACATTTTGTCATGCAGAGATAACTCCTTTCTTTCCTCTTCCAGACCCAGTGTGGTATAGATTGCTTTTAACAGGCCATCTACCTGTTCTAAAGACAATTTAAATTTTGAAGGTAAATTTTCTCCTTCCTCCCCCTCATCAGACTCCTCAGATTGAGAGGGGGAATGTCCCTCTGGGGTAGGAGATGCCTCAGTCTCCACCACCGGGACTATAAGTGAGCCTTGAGAGGACTGTGAGGTGGTAGGCTGACTTAGGGATGGGTTTGCTAGTGAAGAGCAAAATTATTGAATAGTCGCATCAAGTTCTTTTTTAACAGATGCAATCAAGTCGCTGCGGAAGAAGCTTCTTCTTTAACTAGCAAATCAATACAGGCTTGACATAACGTCTTCTTCCATGCTTCAGGTAGTTTGGATTTACATGAAGGGCATTTCCTTTTTGCCACTGGATCAGAGCTCTTTGCCTGCCATGAGACAAAAAGAAGAAGCCATCCCAGTGAGACAACCTGTCCATTTTTCAAGGATGCTCACCACAGGTAGACAGTAAGAACTAAAACTGCCTCATGTGCCCAGACAGGCCCCTGCCACTGGGGGTGGGGGGGGGGGGGGTAGAGAGAGAGAGAGAAAGAAACCCCACAGTACAAGGAGGACAGTATACAACTGCCTGGTGCTTGTGCCTGTCCCACTCGCTGCCGCCATTGATTCCATCAAGGAGCGCTTGCTGTGTTATGTGTCTAAAATGCCGGTTCCGGACTCCAATAGCACCAGAAAAATCAGGGTACATGGAAACCATTATACAGGATATTGCCCTTTTCTCTGGCTTTATTTAGAATAGTCACTTTGTCCTTGTAGTGAAATAGTTTTACCAGAAGAGATCTAGGAGGGGAGCCTGGTTGGGGGGGGTCTAGGGGGAACCCTATGAGCTCTCTCTAATGCAAAAAAGGGTGAGAAAGACAGGTCTCCAAACAGGTCTTTAAACCATTTTTCCAAGAATGCGATGAGGTCTGGGCCCTCACTACGTTCGGGTAGCCCCACTATCCGTACGTTCGTTCTTCCTGCGCATCCTGTTCTCCATTTCGTCAAGCTTTATCTGATAGTTAGCCATTTGCTCCTTTATAATACTCATCTCCCGTTTAATAGGGTTCAAATCATCCTCTAATAGGCTAACCCTCCCCTCTAAAGCAGTAGTCCTTTCCCGCACTTTCTGAATATTGTGTCTCACAAGGGACAATTCTTCCCGCACAGTTTTGAGCTGGAGAGACATTTAGTTTATAGAGGTCTTGCAGGAGTTAATTGCATGCAGTATGTCCATTAGTGATGGTTCTGCTTCCCCCGGGGTTACTATACTAGGGGGTGGCTTTGCTCGCCCTTGAACTTCCTCCATCCCCTCAGTCGGTAGATTTCCTATGGGGACATTCACCCCCTTTACAGGGGTTACCTGGCCCTGACCCAGACTCTCCCTAGGAGGGTTAGCCCCAGACTGTGGTTTAGACAGCATACTGGCATGCTGGGTCTGTTGGCTATTTTTTGGGGGGGGTCTGTCCGTGTGAGAATTCCTTTAATTTAGCAGCAGCAGCCTGACTCACTTTTGTGATACGCTGTGATGGCATAGTCACAAAGGGCTAACACATGAGGGTATATGTTTGTCTCAGTCCCTTTTCCCTGTCCTCTGCCCACCTGAGGGCCAGCTGAAACACGGAGGGCGGAGAGGGTGGGAGACAGGGGGGTACCAAGGAGAAAAGAGGAGGGAGGGAGAGGAATCCGTGCCCCACAATTCAGAGATAACTCTTCACAGTCCAGTCCCAATTTCCTAATTTCAAACCACAAGCCAAGGGCAAGGAGGGGAGTGGAAATGCCCCATCTCTGGCTACGTCCTTCCCCAACCTACCATGAGTAAAATGGAAATTTCTCACCAAAAACGGGGATC
Source organism: Aquarana catesbeiana (assembly GCF_042186555.1). Taxonomy (NCBI): domain Eukaryota; kingdom Metazoa; phylum Chordata; class Amphibia; order Anura; family Ranidae; genus Aquarana; species Aquarana catesbeiana. Next base: position 138,035,134 of record NC_133335.1, on the reverse strand, counting down.
CGATGTCCTGATGTTGCAGTGGGATAGAGTGATCACTCTCCTTACTCAAACGTATAAGGGCGAAAAGAAGTGTCGAGGAGGGGTCTCTAACACCTCCACCTGTCCGCTCGTTCCTCCAAGAAGATGCCTCTCATCCTATAAGATAGATGAAGGGTGGCGGAGAGCCTCTCACGCCCTCACTGCTAATCCCCTGTGATTATGTCCTCCTGGGAATAGTGCCAAAATTGCTCCTGCCAGGAAAGCAAAAGGGAGGGCAGCGGGAGTTTCTCACACCGCCGCTGTTGGAGCACGGGGGGGGAGGTGCGCTCCATGGCCAACGCTCCTCAACCCCTCCCGTATCCAGGCAGCGCCGCCATCACCTCACCAGTGTCCATGGGGCAATGAACGGCTAGATTCCCGAGACCATATAAGCGGCTTGAGCTTCCACCGCTCGTCTGCTCATCAGGCACAGGTAGGCTGGTGGTGTCCAAAGCTCCCCCAAAGGGGGGTAGAAGCTGGGTTAGAGGGAAGCGAGGAGAGGGGGAGGGAAGTCACACTCTCACATCACACTAGCACCCACATCCGCCTCCGGTCACACCTCTGCCTTACAGCACATCCTGTTCCAGCTATTCTCCGGTGATCAGCTCATCAAACGTCAATAACCGGAAAACCACACTTCTTTGGGCACTGTATTCCCTGTACCACTTTCAGGGGTGCACTGCACTCAGCCACAAAGTGAGCCCTCTCAGCACCTTGGCCTCACACCTGGAATTTGACACTCCCTCTCTATGCATCACATTGGGCAATATGATCAAAGTTGTTGGACTATATGACCTAATACTCTATCTTAATGATGCTCATGCCTCTTTGCAGGATGCTATGCGTATTATAGAGACGTTTGGATCCTCCGGGCCTGAAGATCATCTGGCAAAAATCTGCTCTAATGCCACTCGTTATAACAGTAGTACCCTCTGAAGCCTTAAGTCTAATTTAGATTTCTTTATAGTATATCACAGGGCACAGAGCAGCCATAGTAATGACTATGGGTTATACGCTACTTATAGGCGAATGGACACTGGCAGATCAATCAAACAGGAAGTCCTCCCCTATATAACCCCTCCTACACAGGAAGTAGCTGTTTTTTTGCCAGTGTCTGTAAGGTGGTGGTCACTGATATGATACATGTGCTCTTGGAGCATACTTAGGGGTCTGGAACAGTTCTACTGAGAATCATGGACTTCAATCGGATCCTTTCGAAAAAGCTGTCGGCCAAAATGGAAGGTACCCAAGCCCCATTGAACAGGAGAGAAGATTCCTCAAGGTTACAGAGCTGGACCCCGTGTAATGGGACTCTGTTTAGTGTTTGTTCTGACCAAGGTGCTTTCCTGCAGGGCGCTATACAGGTCCAGGGGGGTAGAGCCCACATTAGGGGGGACCCAGTCCCTGAAGGTCTTTTATGACAAAGCCTGCCATGATGGTCATTACTATGGTTGCTCTGTGTCCCATGATGTACTATAAAGAAAATGATTTTACAGGTATGCTATAAGAAAAAATCCAATTACTTCTGCAAATAATTAAGCTCCGTTCACATCTAGGCGTTGCTATTTTACAGGCGTTTTTCTGGCGTTTTTCTGGCGTTTTTTGAGGTGTTTTTGCAGCATTTTTGTACCAGTGTTTTGAAGTTCAAAGGTCACCAATGTAAAAGCAGTAAAACACCTGTAATCTGCCAAAAAAAAAAAAAAAAAAAGCTCGTACTTTTTGGAGTGACGGGTGTTTTGCTTTAGGTGACAGAACGCTCAGAGGTGAGCAGGGGTCATTGAAATGAATGGGATTTGTCTTGTTGGGTGTTTTTAGAGCTGAGGCTTAGAGCAGAAAAACGTCTAGATGTGAACAGAGCCTTAAAATTGAGTTAACTACGTGGGCTAAGTGTGTAATGTCTGTGGCTGGCAGAATCAATTTAATTAAGATGATTCTCTTACCTAAATGCCTTTATATTAGGTTACATATGCCAGTCCCAGTGCCTAAATCTCCCTTAAAAACCATGGGGCAACAACAGATGTGATCTGTCCTGCAAAGACTGAAGCAGGTATGACACTTCCTAACATATACTTATACTACCTTGCTGGTCAACTTAGACACCTAATTGACTGGGTTGTTCCTGTTTCATCACTGGTAGTGGAATCTCATTTGGCACACGTATTAAAGCTTGACCACCTTTTGATAGCCTGGGAGAAACATACCGATACTAACCCTGGATCCTGCTGTGTGAAGAGAGGCTCCACACAGCCTCCCTTCACACAGACTAATTTAACCAGATCCTGCCTGGCCTATAGCAGATTGACGACCGGGTGATGGATCAGTTATGCTGATCGGGCGTAATATGATGTCCTTCAGGATGCACCGCTAGTGCGCGTCCCTGGGGGCGCACAGTGCAGCGATCGTGGATGAGGCGTGTCCCTTGGACACAGCCCATCCCCAATCAGGGTAAACAGCCGGTCACAACTGTAAACACAAGAACGGTTGCTAGCTGTTCCTGGCTTCTTCTCCTCACACACTGATCATGTGAGGAGAAGAGTTGGAGAACTGTGAGTTACTGCTATTGTGCATTTCTACACACACTACTGTGTACCAGTAGTGTGTGCCCCCCCCCTCCCCGAAATACAGAGAACCTGTCATTAGTGGATCTGTCACACAGCCCATCAGTGTTGCTATTAGCCGATCTGTCACACAGCCAATCAGTACCACCATCAGCAGATCTGTCACACAGCCCATCAGTACCGCCATCAACCGATCTGTCACATAGCCCATCAGTGCCGCTATCAGCGGATCTGTTGCACAGCCCATGAGTACCACCATCAGCGGATCTGTCGCACAGGCCATCAGTACCACCATCAGTAATCTGTCACACAGCCCATCAGTAGAGGGTTCTTTACTGTAAGAGCAGCAAGGATGTGGAATTCCCTTCCACAGGCGGTGGTTTCAGCGGGGGGGCATCAATAGTATCAAAAAACTATTATATACATTGTATATCCCTGTATGTTGCGGTCGTTCAGGTGATAAGCACCTGAACGACCTCAACATACAGGGATATACAATGTAATACTGACATATAATCACACACATAGGTTGGACTTGATGGACTTGTGTCTTTTTTCAACCTCACCTACTATGTAACTAGTACCGCCATCAATGTATCTGTCACACAGCCCATCAGTACTGCCATCAGCGAATCTGTCGCACAGCCCATTAGTACCTCCATCAGCGGATCTTTCACACAGCACATCAGTGCTGCCATCAACAGATCTGTTGCACAGCCCATCAGTGCCGCCATCAGCGGATCTGTCACACAGTCCATCAGTACCACCATTAGTGAATCTGTCACACAGCCCATCAGTACCGCCATCATCGGATCTGTCACACAATCCATCAGTACCACCATTAGTGAATCTGTCACACAGCCCATCAGTGCTGCCATCAGCAGATCTGTCGCACAGCCCATCAGCAGTGTACCCATCGCAGCTTCACACCATGTCCAAAAGATATTTTACAACTGTCGCAGCAGGGAGCTCTCACCATCCAATTCTGGTTTGGAGTATGAGCTAGTAGAGAGTAGTGAATTGGGAACTGAATCGGAGGAGGAAACTGTCCCTCCCAAAAGAATAAGATCAGAAGACCTGCGTACCACCAGCAGCGCCATACACCCCAATGGTACCAACACCAAAGGAGCTAGATCTCAAAAAGGAGAGCCCAGTACCAGCACTGGAATAACACACCATACCAGCAGAATCCGAGTCCAAACCTACCTTCCCGATGCCCTGGCAAACCTATTATGGCTGCCTTCCAGCTCAGGGTCAGCTATAAACCCCCTCTTTCTCTGCACAGCCAGGTGTGCAGCCCAACACTCATAATTTTTCTGAAATAGATTATTTTTAATTGTTTTTTTCACAAGATTTGCTGCAGTACATTGTGGACAAAACTTTTTTTGTAGAGCAATTTATTGCCACTAAGCACAATTCTTCCTATGCCCGTATGTTTCCTTGGCGGCATCTCACAGTGGACGAGTTAAAGTTTTTGGGCCTTACGTTTAATATGGGGCTTCCAAAGAAAAACTATGTGCATGCCTACTGGTCCACCCATCCCATCCACCACATGCTGATTTATTCTTCTGTCATGTCCAGGACAAGCTATGACATGATCATGCGCTTCCTGTATTTCAATGATAATTTACAGTGCCCTCCCCGAGATAATCCCAACCATGATAAATTATATAAAAATACGCCCCATAATAAAATTTTTCCAAGCGATTTTCTGAAGTGTATGCCTTAGACCAAAACAATTGTGTAGCCGAATCCCTTGTCCACTTGGCCGGCTGCAATTCAAACAATATATTCCTAGTAAGAGGGCCATGTACAGATTAAAACTCAACAAACCACATGAAAGAGCCACAGGATATGTGTACACCTTTCGTGTGTATGAAGGCAAAGACTCCCAGCTCCAGCCCCCTGTGTGCCCAATGTACATCGAAACCAGCGGTAAAATTGTCTGGAACCTGGCTTACTTCCTGCTCAAAAAAGCCTACCATATCTACATAGACAATTATTTTATGAGTTTACCCCTTTTCCGCCACCTGTACCATGAAAAAACCCTGGCCTGCGGTACCACCAGAAAAAGCAGAAAGGGCTTCCCAAAAAATTTTGTGACAACAAGGCTACAAAAGGGGGAATCTGCAAGTATGAGGAACGAGGACGTGTTGGCTGTGAAGTGGAGGGACAAGAGAGATGTTTACGTCCTGTTCGCCATCCACAATGACACCTTGGTGGAGATTCATGGAAGACGTGGTTCCATTGTAAAGCCCAAATGCATCCACGATTATAATCAGTTCGTGGGGGAGAGGGGGGTGGATTTAAATGGTAGCCAAACAGAAAAGCTGGTGCCAAAAATGTATCAACCATGGATTCTGATCAAAATCACATAACATATAACAGATGGGAAACACAAAAGGTAGCAATGGCTATCAGACCAGTTAGAAAAAAAAAAACGTATATATATTGTGATGATCTGGGGTGATTATGCTCAAGTGGTGTATGCGTTTTCAGGAACACTGGTCAGTCTAGACTATTTTTAAGGGCATGGCAGCCCAATTGTATTTAAATGAAAACAAACTTCACAGAAAATCTTCCCTCACAGGGGGTTCCACCATCATTGTATAACAGAAAACTTCAGCCTCCTAGCTCACTCACTTACTTAGTAAAACGCCCTCCTGGAGCTTACTTGCTCAGCTGCGTGCTGCTTGGTCGCGGGCCACATCTGCCTCCTGCAGACATACACACTCAGACTGCCACCTGCAGCCTTATGCCGCGTACACACGGTCGGACTTTCCGGCATACTTGGTCCGGCGGACCAGAGTGTGCCGGACAATCCGCCCGTGTGTAGGCACCGGCGGACTTTTCCGGCGGACTTTTTCCCAAAAGCCCGCCGGACCTAGATTTGAAGAAAGTTCTAAATCTTTCCGCCGGACTCAGTTTCGGGCGGAAAGTCCGCTCGTGTGTGTGCTGGTCCGACGGAAAGCCCGCTCGTGTGTATGCTGGTCCGACGGACCAGATACAACACGAGGGCAGGGTATTGCATCTCACGCTCGCTGCAATAGGAAAAACACATTTTCCTATTGCGGCGAGCGCGGGGCATACCAGGCCCTTAGGTCTGGTATGGATTATAAAGGGAAGCCCCTACGCCGAAAAAAACGGCGTGGGGTCCCCCCTAAAATCCATACCAGACCCCGATCCGAGCACGCAGCCTGGCCGGTCAGGAAAGGGGGTGGGGACGAGCGAGCGCCCCCCCCCCTCCTGAACCGTACCAGGCCGCATGCCCTCAACATGGGGGTGGGTGCTTTGGGGGAGGGGGGCGCCCTGCGCCCCCCCCCCAAAGCACCTTGTCCCCATGTTGATGAGGACAAGGGCCTCTTCCCGACAACCCTGGCCGTTGGTTGTCGGGGTCTGCGGGCGGGGGCTTATCGGAATCTGGGAGCCCCCTTTAATAAGGGGGCCCCCAGATCCCGGCCCCCCACCCTATGTAAATGAGTATGGGGTACATGGTACCCCTACCCATTTACCTAGGAAAAAAGTGTAAGTAATAAAACACACTACACAGGTTTTTAAAATATTTTATTAAACAGCTCCGGGGGGGGGGGGATCTTCCTCCGGCTTCGGGGGTCTTCTTCCGGCTTCGGGGGTCCCTCCGCTTCATCTTCTCCCGGCGTCCGGTTGGTTCTTCTCCCGGTGTTCCAGTTCTTCGGCCGGCTCCTCTGCTGTCTTCAGGTAGCTCTCTTGCCAGCAGAGGTCCGGACTTCTGGGCTTCTGGGCTTCTTCTCTTCTCTTCTCTTCTCCAGATGTTGACACGACGCTCTCTCCGGCTGGACTGCTCTCCGAGGGCTGCGTTGTGACTTATATAGGCGGAGACCCCGCCCCCTTTTGATGTCACAGTCCCTGGGCATGCTGGGACTGTGACGTTTTAGGGGGCGTGGTCAACATCACCCAGTGACCACGCCCCCTAAAACGTCACAGTCCCAGCATGCCCAGGGACTGTGACATCAAAAGGGGGCGGGGTCTCCGCCTATATAAGTCACAACGCAGCCCTCGGAGAGCAGTCCAGCCGGAGAGAGCGTCGTGTCAACATCTGGAGAAGAGAAGAGAAGAAGCCCAGAAGCCCAGAAGTCCGGACCTCTGCTGGCAAGAGAGCTACCTGAAGACAGCAGAGGAGCCGGCCGAAGAACTGGAACACCGGGAGAAGAACCAACCGGACGCCGGGAGAAGATGAAGCGGAGGGACCCCCGAAGCCGGAAGAAGACCCCCGAAGCCGGAGGAAGATCCCCCCCCCCCGGAGCTGTTTAATAAAATATTTTAAAAACCTGTGTAGTGTGTTTTATTACTTACACTTTTTTCCTAGGTAAATGGGTAGGGGTACCATGTACCCCATACTCATTTACATAGGGTGGGGGGCCGGGATCTGGGGGCCCCCTTATTAAAGGGGGCTCCCAGATTCCGATAAGCCCCCCGCCCGCAGACCCCGACAACCAACGGCCAGGGTTGTCGGGAAGAGGCCCTTGTCCTCATCAACATGGGGACAAGGTGCTTTGGGGGGGGCGCAGGGCGCCCCCCTCCCCCAAAGCACCCACCCCCATGTTGAGGGCATGCGGCCTGGTACGGTTCAGGAGGGGGGGGGGCGCTCGCTCGTCCCCACCCCCTTTCCTGACCGGCCAGGCTGCGTGCTCGGATCGGGGTCTGGTATGGATTTTAGGGGGACCCCACGCCGTTTTTTCGGCGTAGCGGGGTTCCCCTTTATAATCCATACCAGACCTAAGGGCCTGGTATGCCCCGCGACGGGGCTAGTAAGGTGTCAATCTCGCCGATAAAAGCGGCAAGATTGACATCCTTTTCTAGTCCCGTCGCACCTGAGTCACGTTCAAAATGAACGGACTTGTCCGTGTGTGGGCAAGTCCGTTCATTCTGAAAGTCCGCCGGAACTCCGGCGAAAGTCCGTCGGAAAGACGGGCGGACTTAGCCCGCCGGAAAGTCCCGGCGTGTGTGGGCAAGTCCGTCCGTTTTAAAGTCCGGCGCACCTGGCGGACAAAGTCCGTCGGAAAGTGTGCCGGACCAAGTAGGATAGAAAGTCCGCTCGTGTGTACGCGGCATTAGACTCCTAGAGACCGCCTGTCTCTCTCTCGTGGAGCTGTCTCCACTTGAAAGCCCTCCTGACTCCTACACCAGGCCACCTGCCTTAGGGTAGAGCTGTTCCCAAGTGTGAGCCCTGAGCTTTCTTCCTGAGGGGAATATAAACCCAGCCCACAGGTGTGCAATCATCATGCCTCTCTTTGCAAAAACCAGGCTGAATGTGCTAATACACACTGTGACCTGGGGTCGCCTCTCAAAAAAATATTTATATATTACACACACACATATACACAGTATCTCACAAAAGTGAGTACACCCCTCACATTTTTGTAAATATTTTATTATATCTTTTCATGTGGCAACACTGAAGAAATTACACTTTGCTACAATATAAAGTAGTGAGTGTACAGCTTGTATAACAGTGTAAATTTGCCATTTTCCCTCCCCGGTGTCATGTGACTCGTTAGTGTTACAAGGTCTCAGGTGTGAATGGGACACAGATGTGTAAATTTGGTGTTATCGCTCTCCCTCCCTCATACTGGTCACTGGAAGTTCAACATGGCCATTCATGGCAAGGAACTCTGAGGATCTGAAAAAAAGAATTGTTGCTCTACATAAAGATGGCCTAGGCTATAAGAAGATTGCCAAGTCCCTGAAACTGAGCTGCAGCACGGTGGCCAAGACCATACAGTGGTTTAACAGGACAGGTTCCACTCAGAACAGGCCTCGCCATGGTCAACCAAAGGAGTTGAGTGCATGTGCTCAGCATCATATCCAGAGGTCATCTTTGGGAAATATGGGGATAAGTGCTGCCAGCATTGCTGCAGAGGTTGAAGGGGTGGTGGATCAGCCTGTCAGTGCTCAGACCATACGCCGCACACTGCATCAAATTGGTCTGCAAGACTGTCGTCCCAGAAAGCCTCTTCAAAAGATGATGCACAAGAAAGCCCACAGTTTGCTGAAGAAAACCAGACTAAGCACATGGACTACTGGAACCCTGTCCTGTGGTCTGATGAGACCATGATAAACTTATTTGGTTCAGATGGTGTCAAGCGTGTGTGGTGGCAACCAGGTGAGGAGTACAAAGACAAGTGTGTCTTGCCTACAGTCAAGCATGGTGATGGGAGTGTCGTGGTATGGGCCTGCATAAGTGCTTCCGGCACTGGGGAGCTATAGTTCATTGAGGAAACCATGAATGCCGACATGTACTGTTACATACTGAAGCAGAGCATGATCCGCTCCCTTCGGAGACTTGACCACAGGGCAGTATTCCAACATAACAACCCCAAACACACCTCCAAGATGACCACTGCCTTGCTAAAGAAGCTGAGGGTAAAGGTGAACTGGCCAAGCATGTCTCCAGACAAACCCTATTGAGCTTCTGTGGGGCATTCTCAAACGGAAGGGGGAGGAGCGCAAGGTCTCTAACATCAACCAGCTCTGTGATGTCGTCATGGAGGACTGGAGGAGGAATCCAGTGTGTCAGGGCTGGTCTTAGCCCTTCCTTCTCTGAGCTGGCTGCTGAGCTGTCGGCTAATTGCCAGCTCCTATCTCTCCACAGTGACTCACCTGTTGATGATATGCTTCTCGTCAGTCCTGCCTACTTAAGCCGTCCAGCCCAGATGATCTCTGCCTTCGCCTTGGTCACATCTCTAGAGACGCTCTCCTGTGTTCCTCTTAAAGACTTGCTTGGCTGACATTCCTTCTGGCTCCAGATCCTGCTTGCTGTTCTACTGTGCTCATCTCTGACTCCCTGAGGTTTTGGCTTGTCTGACTATCTGTTCCGGTTCCTGAACTCTGGCTATGTTTTGACTACATTTACTCGGTTTATTTTTTTTTATTATTAAACAAATGAGATTTAACTTGGTAACTTGCTTTTAAAGGAGATGCAGTCGCTATTAGGTATTTTAGCTTTTGTGTGTAGAATTATGCTGGTAGGCCGCATTTTTTCACGACGGCTTTCTCTTGCTATTTCGGGACTGAAGTCACAGTTTGCCCATATCAGGTTGACCAACTCCCTGAAGGAGGATTTGCGGGTTTGGGCAAGGTTTTTGGAGACTTACAATGGGCGGTCCTTGTTTCAACAAGATTTTGTATTTGCCCCAGACTTTCAGTTATTTACTGATGCGGCGGGTTTGAAGGGTTTTGCGGCAATCTAGTGATCACATTGGTGTTGTGCAGCTTGGCCGGATTCCTGGATAAGCCAGAATGCCACCAAGAATGTGGTGCTGTTGGAGTTGTTCTTGATTTTGGTTGCGATTGAGCTGTGGGGTTTGTTTTTTGCAAACAGGCAGATTTTGGTGGAGACAGACAATAAGGGTGTTCTTTTTGCGGTGAACTGTCTTACTTCCAGCTCATTGTGGGTTATTAAAGTGTTGAGACAAATAGTATTTTTGTGTCTTAAATACAATATTCGTCTGAAAGTACACACCGGGGAAATTGAACACTGTTGCTGACTCCTTATCACGGTTTCAGATGGACCGTTTTTGGCAGTATATGCCAGAAGCAGATGAGGAGGATCGCACCAGGATCACGTGTGGATGCTGGTATGAGGTTGGCGGCTGAGGCTATCATGGGATCGGTGGCACCAAAAACTTGGGCGGGTTATTCGGCAGCTTGGAGGAATTGGTTATCGCTTGCCAGTGGTACTGGTTATAATGGCAGCATGCCGTCGGAGGGCGGGATTTTGACCTTTGTGTCATCCCTCATGCAGAAAGGTCTTTCCAGCAGTCATCTAGTGAAGTCGTTGGCAGGTATCTCCTTTTTCTCTCATTTGAAAGGTTTACCTTCGTGTTTGTCTTATTTCTCTGTAAAGCAGGTAATTAAAGGGTACAAAAGGAGGACCTTTGTGCTGGATAGCAGGAGGCCAGTTTCCTTGGAAATGCTTGGTGATCTTTGTGCAGCAGCTTCAGTAGTTTGCTATTCAGAGTATGAAGCCGTGTTGTACAAAACAGCTTTCGTATTGGGATTTTTTGGTGCATTCCGCATTTCGGAGCTGGTGCCGGGCTCAAAATATGGCTGCTCGGGCATCCATTATGATCAGGTGTTGGTGGAGCAATCAGCGGTTCACATATGGCTGCAGCATTCAAAAACAGACCAGTGTGGTAGGGGGATCTTGGATTACCTTATGGGCGCAGGGTGATGCGGTGGTGTGCCCAGTATCAGTAGTAAGGCAGTTCTTAGGGGTTAGGCCCCTAGGAGGTGGGCATTTCCTCATACATTTAAACTTAGTACCTCTGTCAAAATATCAGTTTCATTTTATCTTGCAAAAATGTCTTGGGATATTGGGTTTACAGGGCTTGAAGTTGTCTTCCCATTTATTTTGGATAGGGGCAGCTTCGGAAGCAGCCAGAAGGGGCCTGGAGGATTCGGCCATCAAGCAAATAGGGAGGTGGAGGTCCAGATGTTTTAGATTGTATATAAGGCCTTTTGTTTGTTTATATATCGGGGTGGGGCGAGCGCGAAAATACCATCCCTTCTATAGAGGCACCATCCCGTAATATATATATATATATATATATATATATATATATATATATATATATATATATATATATATATCTATATATATCTATATATAGATATACATATAGATCTATATAGATATATATAGATATAGATCTATATCTATATCTATATATATATATATATATATATATATATAGATAGAAGTATAAATAGATGAAAAACAATTAATGAGAAAATATATGATTTTATTTTATTCAGTATAAAAGCAGTTAATAATACATTACAGTTAATACGGTTGACATGGATTCAGGGTGTGTAAATCCCCGATTTTAACAGAGTTATGGCCTGCGCGTTTCGTGGACGAGGCCTCTTCATCAGGGCCTTTGAGAATGGCACAATGTGGTCACGTGTAGATTCTACAAATAGAGCATCAATTAATGCTGCATAGATTTATAAAGTTACATCAATGAGGGCTAGAATATAAAAGATACGTATAGTCATTGATACATACATTTATACAAAGGTATGTGTTTAATGAGAAATTGTTAACAATGTTTACTAAACAGATCTAGATGTTTTATAAAGTATTCAACAGACAAATATAGCTGCTTTATCAGTCCACTATGGGTGTGTATGGTGATGCTAGTCTGAGGTTAAGCAGTGATCAACTCTATACTGTTAAATGTTTAAACAGGTAATGCTGTGGTTTATATAATAAGGAAAAGAGAATGTATGTATGTATGTATGTATATATATATATATATATATATATATATCATATTATTCTATCAAAGAGTTTTTTTCCCACTCACCCGGGAACTTCAATTGGAGGGTACTGGCTCGACGGGACAATGTGAAGCTTTTGTGCTCGTGGGAATAGTCCAACCCCAACCCTCCTCAACCGAGAGGAAAAAGAGCAGGCCCCTATATATGCAGATAAAAGAGCATGGTAAACTAAATGGCTGAAGGATGATAATAGTAATAATAGACACCTACAAAGACAAATGGAGGTGTCAACCACAACTGAGGAAAGCAGAACCGAGTAGATGTGAGTATGTGGGGAGTGACAGGGGAGAAACAGCAAGAAAGTGAAAACAGAGGCAAGTCAAGAACGGTGGGGTGGGGGGGGGAGGAGGGAAGAGGGGGAAAGAAGAGAGAGAGGGAAAGGGGAAATGGGAAAAGGAAAAAGAGGAGGGGATGGGAAAAGGGAGGGAGGGGAGGGGAGAGGAAAAGAGGGAGCAGAGAGGGGAGGGGGGAAGGGGGAGAGAGAAGGACGTGAGAAAGGGAGGGAGGAGGAGTGGGGGAAGGAGGGGGAGAAAAAAAGGGGAGGGGGGAGGAGGGAGAGAGGGAAAGAAAGAAAGATAAAATAGGGGGGGAAGGGGGAAAGAAGGGAAGGGAAAGGAGGGGCGGAGAGGGAGAGAAGGAGAGAAGGACAGAAGGAAGGGGAAAGGGGAGAAGGGAAAGGAGGGGGGGAAGGGGGGGAGGGAGAGAGGGAAAAAAGGAAAGGTAAAAAAAAGGGGGGGGGGGAGGGGGAGGGGAGAGGAGAGGGAAGGGAGGGAGGAAAAAAAGGGAGGGGGAGGGGAGGAGGAAGAGAAAAGAGGGGGGAAAGAGAGAAAGGAATAGAGAAAGGTGATGTGGATCAACAAACTAAATATTTATGGTACTTGCTTAGTGTAATCCTGGAAAAGAAAAAAATTTTGTTGCTTGGAATGTTGTTTTCCCTTTAAGGAGAAGGGGGAGTGTATCACTGAGCCTTGAAAGGACGATCAGAGAAGAGGCATCCCAGAGTGGAAAGAAAAAGACTGATTTCACAGATTGCTGGGGATTAAATTTAAACAAGCAACCATGAGTTCATGGACAAAGACTCCCTGAGCATATAAAAAAAAAAAGAGAACTGTTACGAAGCAATGCCCAGAGTGAAGGAAAGATTTACATACCTTAAATCATGCAAAAGCCATGTCTCCTCAGCATTCCGCATATAAACAAGCAGGTGAGCTGCTGAAGAAACACTGAAACAAAGTGTCTTGGGGGGAGATGGGCGGAGCCTAGCGGAGCAGACATGCATTGTTAGAGCTCCGCACCGCAGAGGAGAGAAGAGAAGGACAAAGCGGAGCCTGCAGGCTCAAAAGGTATCCATTTGAACCTTTTTGCCCCAGGGAACAAACTGTGAAAGTTTGGGCAGGAAATATGGTACTGGGAGGAAACCGTGGCAGAAATAAAAATCACCTCACAAAGAGCTCACAGGCACTCACTGCAACTAAAGCAGCTCCAGTCACCTCACAAGATACAGCATCAGGGTGCTCTCACAGACAGAAAATGTCACAGCAAGACTCTCCATTTGAGTCAGATACAGAACAAATCCTCTCACAAACTTCTCCACAAGCCTCCTCAGCATCCCCAGTAATATTATTACAATTTGAAAAGATGCTTCATAAGGCTTTAAAACAAACCTCAGACCAAATAACAAAAAGCCTAACCAAAGAAATAAGAGAGCTGGGAAACCGCACCGCAGCCTTAGAAATAAAAATGGATGAAATTGAAATTACAACCCAAGTAAATATAACAGAATTGGAACAATTAAAAGAAGAGAATTTAATACTTCAAACTAAGCTCGAAGATTACGAAAATAGAGCCAGACGTTCAAACTTGCGCATAAGGGGAATACCTGAAACTGTGACAGACCTGCAATCTACTATTAATGCTCTATTACAAGAACTAAAGCCAGATATCCCTATTGAACGTTTAGAACTGGACAGAGTACACAGAGCCCTCACAGCCAAAAAGAAAGATGGACCCCCACGTGATATAATCACAAAATGTCATTATTACAGAACGAAAGAACAAATACTAATTGCTGCAAGAGAAAAAAAGGAACTTAATTTTCAAGGACACAATTATCAAATTTTTGCTGACCTATCCCAACTTACTATTACTAAAAGACGATCCATGAAACCCCAACTAATGGAACTGCAACGCCACAACATTATGTATCAATGGGGCTTCCCCTTTTCAGTCAGATTTAAATACCAAGGTACAATTTACAGAAGCAGATCAGCAGATGAACTACAACAAACCCTTTTAAAATTAAATCTGACAGAACCCACAAGCAGCAACTCTCCCACACGCAGAAGAATGGCATCATCTTCACCTTCAGGCAGCACTCAGAAAATTTCAGAACAAACTGGGAATCATCATTCCCCCAAAAAGGCCGTTATGCCACATCATCCATGGACCAAGAAGATTCAATGGACTGACATCCTAATTCCTGATATCTCTTCATTTATTATACTAAGAGATGGTTCTCTATAAAAAAAACCTATATTTATAACTGAATGTAACTGCATTCTGATAGTCACACACTGTGTGGGATCATGTTACATTCCAGTTATATTTCTTATTACTTCTGATTCATATAGCCTTAGAATATATAAGTGAAATAAGGAAATTCTTGTTCAGTTATATATTATCAGGTAATAACAATAGATTTATTACTTTTTAGGACAAATATGTTCAATAATCCAGAAGTAATGGAAGCTTTTTCTTTCTTTTCTTAAAACAAATATATTATTACCTAACTAGTTCCTAGAATTATGTTTTTGTTTATTCTAATCTGAAGCAATACAACCTCAATTTTATGAGTTAACATATCTAAACAGTTACATATGAATAAAATATGTAATTGTTTACTCTAAAAGGGTTAAAATCCCAAAATAATTCAAACTATCTTCATCAATACCAAAGTTATTAACAGTACCTTTCTAACTGAATTATTTAGCCTAGGGCAAGACTAACCATATACAACCACCCTGGAATAAATAATTTCAACAAAAACTATATTCTGCACTCCAATTAATGAAACATCATTTTGATGTCTTTTGACATAGCACTTCTCTCCTGTAAGCGGAAGATCCGTGTACCCCCATTAGCCCTCCTCATTCTCCCAACCGTATTATGTGGGAGTGTGACAAAGGCACTTATTCCCCTGAGAGAGATATTTACTCTCTTTCACGGGTAAATTGTGATTACTTGCAAAAATAATTTATACAATGTATCATCTAATCTCATATGTTTTTTGTTTACTCTTTACTCCAGAATTCACTGGTTTCTTTTCTATCTATTCATCTCTTCAGTCCACACAGGTTGATCTGCGCAGTCAGCTCTGCATAACAAAAAGTCAAAACTATTTGATCTGTTGCCATGGCACCACTGAATATACTTTCCCTGAATGTTCAGGGAATAAATGTCCCTCAAAAAAGGACCAAAGCCTTCCGTACTTTTCATAACAAGAAGGCTCACATAGTATGCCTCCAAGAAACACACTTCACCAAAGATTCTACTCCAAAATATATTTCTCCTTTTTATCAACAAATTTACACGGCTTCTGCCTGTACCAAGCAAAGGGGAACTCTAATTGCATTTCACCGATCCACACCATTCACCTTATCATCAGAAATTAAAGACCCAGAAGGTAGATACCTGATACTCATGGGTTATATAATGGATACAGCAATCACGGTGATTTCCTACTACGCTCCTAACAAACAACCTACACCATTCCTCTCACATATATTACAAGTGATTAATACACACAAAATAGGAACAGTGATAATGTGTGGGGATTCGAACCAGGTCCTCCTCCCATTTCTAGATAAATCACCTTTTACACCATCCAAAATAACCTCTAGATTACCTTTTTCTCAACTTCTTTCCAAATACAATCTGGTAGATTCGTGGAGAGAAAGTAACCCAATGAAAAAGAAATTCACTTATTTCTCGCACCCTCATCAAACCTTCACCAGAATAGATCATATTTTTCTAACAATAGGAATGATACCAGAAATTATTGCATCAGATATAATTCCGATTCCGTGGTCTGACCATAATGCAGTATACACTACTATAGCCACAGCCATACCAAAAGCGCATGACCCAACGTGGTACTTACCGGACATAATGCTCAAACACCCACTACATCAGATGGCCATTGAACAAGCTTTAAAGGAATACATATTAATTAATAATACAACAGACATCTCCCCAATAACACTGTGGGAAGCTCATAAGCCTGTCTTGCGTGGTACAATACAAAGACAAATGGCACTATTTAAACGGGAACGCAAAAATCTAGCAAAAAAACTAGAACTCAATTTTAATGCAGCCTACATATCATTTCAAGATAATCCATCTCAGAGTACAAAATCTCATCTGGAAAAATCTAGATTGGAATATGATCTATTTCTCACTGAGTCAGTTGATAAATCCCTCAAACGCTCCAAACACCATTTCTACATGAATACAAACAAACCAGGTACATATTTGGCTCGGGCATTAAATTCAACTAACAAATCTTTCAAACCAATACGTTTGAAATTATCAAAAAATGTTTACACTTGTAATCCAGTTAAAATAGTCCATAAATTTTACTCACATCTCGCAACTTTATACAAGACAAACAATGAATTTAATCCTACAGAGGCTGAATCCTTCTTCTCAAAAATAACCTTACCTGAGTTATCTCAGAATCAAAAAAGCAGTTTGGATGAGCCTATAACTATAGATGAAGTTGCTAACGCCATAAAAGACCTAAAACTTAACAAAAGACCAGGCCCAGACGGCTACTCGGCTTTATACTATAAAACATTCTCAGAAATACTCTCTCCCATTCTCACTGAAACTTTTAACAAACTTCTAGATGGACATTCTTTTCGGCAAGAAACACTAATGGCAATTGTTTGTATGATCCCAAAACCCCTTTCTGATGATACTTCCTGTGTGAATTATCGGCCTATCTCTCTGTTAAACCTCGATATTAAATTATTAGCAAAAATAATAGCAAAACGCCTCAATAGCATTATAGGAAAATTAATACATAGAGATCAAGTAGGATTCATGCCAAATAGACAGGCAGGCGATAATATACGCAGGGCAGTGTTATTGGCACATATTGCTAAAAAACGGAAAATCCCTTTATGTTTTCTATCTCTCGATATTAAGAGGGCATTTGACACAGCATCCTGGCAATATATGCAATATTCATTACAAAAATGGGGTTTTGGACCCCACTTTTTAACATGGATCAAAGCATTATATAATAAACCCAAAGCCTATATAAAATATGCTGGATACAAATCTGATGCCTTTAATGTCGAAAGAGGTACCCGACAGGGTTGCCCATTATCTCCCTTATTATTTGCCCTTATACTCGAACCCATGGCCCAATACATCAGAACAAACCAAACTATAACTGGCATTGAAGTAGGAGGTATTACACACAAATTATGTATATTTGCAGACGATATATTACTTTTTCTATCATCACCACAGGTCTCTGGTCCTAACTTAATACCAGCTCTTGATGGATTTGCAGCCCAATCCGGCCTTATGATTAATCCTAAGAAATGCCTAGTGCTTAATATTTCACTCACAAACATGGAATTGATCCCGGCTAGGGCTGCACTCCCATTCACATGGGCAGAAAAATCAATCCCATATCTTGGAATTCATTTAACAGCATCTCATTCTGATTTATTCTCAACCAATTATCCTCCTGTATTAAGACAGATCACAAATCTAATAAAACAATGGTCGCAACTTCCTTTATCCTGGATAGGGAAGATTAATGCAATCAAAATGACTATTCTACCCAAATTGCTTTATCTATTCAGAGTCCTCCCTATTCCAATTCCTTCCTATTTTTTGAGAATAGTACAAAAAAGAGCAACTTTGTTTATATGGGGCTCTTCTAAACCACGTATACCTATACACACACTACATCTTCTCAAAAATAAAGGAGGCCTGGGATACCCTAATTTTACTAACTACTACAGAGCAGCACATTTGGCCAGTCTGTTCAAATACCATGCAAAACAGGAAATCCCATTATGGGTATTTATAGAGGCTTCATAAAATGACCCTCTATTAATATCAAATTTATTATGGCTTGATCCTAAAGACCGCTTTAAAATTCATAATCCCATAACTAAACACTTCTTATCTCTCTGGGATAAACTAAAAACCAAATATCAGTTACAATCTCCACACAATCCTCTCCTTTCTTTTATCAGAAATCCGGCCTTTTATCCGGCATGGATCTACCCAAATTCTTTTAAAGCTTGGACAGCATCAGGCATTCAGACACTAAATGACTTCATAGCATCTAAATCATTCCTTTCATTCCCATCGCTTAGAGAAAAATATGATCTACCAAACTCTGAGATATTTAGATATCTCCAAATCAAAAATTTCTATACACCATTCCTAAAGGGGGATACACCATTATCCCAATTATCCATTTTTGAATCAATCTGTACAAAAGATCCATTTGCTAAAGGTACAATTTCATCACTTTATAATCAATTATATGGAGTAGCAAATCTTAATAGACCCTCTTACGTTCAGAGGTGGGAGGAGGACCTGGTACGAACTTTAGAAGACACAGACTGGTCTAACATATGGCTCACATCTAAGTCATCTTCACCCAACATCTTAGCACTGGAGACAAATTATAAAGTCCTAACTCGCTGGTTCCTTGTACCCGCTAGAGTGGCAAAATATTCACCTAATACCTCAGCTCTTTGTTTTCGAGGATGCCCAGAAATAGGCACATATTTACACATATGGTGGACGTACCCAGTAATCCAAACCTTCTGGAAGGAAGTCTTCGTGATTGCATCTAAAATATTTAAAAAAATAATACAACCAGATCCATATTTAACTTTACTTAATCTAAAACTGGAATGGTTAACACTCTCTCAATTCAAACTTATGATCCAACTAATAACGGCTGCAAAACAAACAGTGGCCAAGGCATGGAAATCTCCTACATTGGTACTAGCAGAAACAATTCACAGAATGAATAATACAATGTCCCATGCTAAGATGGTAGCCATCGATCAAAATCAAATTCCAAAATTTGAAAAACTTTGGCATCCTTGGATAAAACAACAGTTCCTGTCAAACTTCAATGGCTCTGTCCTGTTGCCATGGTAACAGATTAAATGACTTACAGAGACACCCATTCTAAGGCTTCAAAGAAAACTAAAAAGAATAATAAACTGACGAGCGGGACAACCTTGTGGACCATATCTACCTTTCAACCCTTTTTCTTCTTTCTCTTTCCTTTTCTCCACCTTACGATTAAAGCTCATTATCAGAATTTATTTGACCTATATACACTCTACTTGTAAACAATATGTATAGTAGGTATAAATCATTTAAATACCTACAAAAGTAACTAAGGAAATGATATATATCTTTAATTTAGGTTTACGTGAACCTAATGTTTAATATTTGAAATTTCATGATATTTACCTATATAAACCCTACTGTAAAACAATGAGCTTACTTTATAGATCCTTGTAAACTTACTTTATGTATCTTTATAATATTGTATACTCAATAAACTTCTTTTGACAAGGAAACAAAGTGTCTTATATAGAGAGACACAGCTGTTCTAATTGTCCCGGGAGGGGTGGATCAGTGGGAGGAGATTCCTGGGGTTGTTCGAGTCGCCCGGATAGCACGGAACTGGAGTAGGCTCCGGGGATTCTGAGGGACAGGAAAAAGCATATCTCAGCATTGATGCCATGGGGTTTGCATGCGAAGCAATGCATGCAGGAAACACCCCGGTCCGTGTCCTCTCCTATTCCCTATAGGATGTAAAAAAGGGGGGGAGGGAGGCAGGTCCCTCTCTAACACCGATTGTCAAACTGGGACAATTAGAGCAGCTGTGTCTCTCTATATAAGACACTTTGTTTCAGTGTCTCTTTAGCGGCTCACCTGCTTGTTTGTATTCGGAATGCTGAGGAGGCATGTCTTTTGCATGATTTAAGGTATGTAAATCTCTCCTTCACTCTGGGCATTGCTTCGTAACAGTTCTTCTTTTTTTTTTTTTTTATATGCTCAGGGAGCCTTTGTCCATGAACTCATGGTTGCTTGTTTAAATTTAATCCCCAGCAATCTGTGAAATCAGTCTTTTTCTTTCCACTCTGGGATGCCTCTTCTCTGATTGTCCTCTCAAGACTCAGTGATACACTCCCCCTTCTCCTTAAAGGGAAAACAACATTCCAAGCAACAAAAATGTTTTTTGTTTTCCAGGATTACACTTATTTTTCATTTAAATTTAGTGTATATCTCTACACAACTACTTGGTAAGCAAGTACCATAAATATTCAGTTTGTTGATCTACATCACCTTTCTCTATTCCTTTCTCTCTTTCCCCCTCTTTTCTCTTCCTCCCCCCCCCCTTTTTCCTCCCTCCCTCCCTCTCCTCTCCCCTTCCCCCTTTTTTACCTTTCCTTTTTCCCTCTCTCCCTACCCCCCCTCCTATCCCTTCTCCCCTCCCCCCTTTCTTTACCCTTCCTTCTGTCCTTCTCTCCCTCCTTTCCCTTCCCCCCACCCCCTCCTTTCCCTTCCCCCCACCCCCTCCTTTCCCTTCCCCCACCCCCTCCTTTCCCTTCCCTTCTCCCCTACCCCTTTTTTACCTTTCTTTCTTTCCTTCTCTCCCTCCTTCCCCTCCCCCCCCCTTTTTTCTCCCCCTCCCCTCTCCCCTCCCCCTTTCCCCTTCGGCGGCTCAACGTCCTTATTCTTTGAACTTATCATTACAGCCGGAATCCTTTAAGTTGCTTTGGAAGGGTGTGTGAGGCCTTCAGTGGTATCAATTATACTTTCATTTGACAAGGTTATTTCAGGTGTGGCCTCCGCCCTCCATTTTGGTGGTTCATGTAGGGGGTAATGATTTAGGGAACATTAGGACTTTAGCCTTGTTATTCATGATAAAAAGGGATCTTCACCACTTCAAGATTACTTCCCCAGATACGACTATCGTATTTTTGGAAATAATTCCGTGCCTTTCTTGGTTGTCCTCACTTCAGTGGAAAGTAATGGAAAGGATGAGCAAAAGGGTGAACAGGGCCATGGAGAAATACATGCCCAGCATTGGCGGTTTGTCATATGGGCATGTGGATTTGGAGGGTGGGATCCCTGGGTTTTACAGGGCTGATGGGGTTCACCTCTCGGATGTAGGTGTGGATTTATTTAATATGGGATTACAGTCCAAAATAGAAATGGCGGTGGGGGTGGGCCGGTCTTGATTTCAAGTCTGGCTGGTGGGGACTGTTTGTTATATGAAGTGACTGGCTGCCCAAGTACTGAAAACTGAGCAGTTTAATAATTTGGTAATATTATTATGAGAATAAAGTAAGTGCAATTGGATGTTTAGATGTTAAACCAATAAAAGGTGCCACGGCCAAATATTTTGCCAAAATGTGTTGTGTGGTTATTTAGCAGTATCCGGGTGGTGGTGAAAGTGGGAGGGTGTGTGGCCTACAATCTCATGACAAAGGGGGACACTAATTGGGGCACACCTGTGTGAGATTGTGGCCAGCACACCTACATTAGGTAGGATAATGGTTATGGTTAGGCAGGTTACTGTCTCTTTAAGAGGTTCTGTGTTGCAGGTTCTGAAGATCCAATAGGATTGATGGGAAGGTGCTGGAAGCCTGGATTGTCTATAAAGGGCAGTTGTAGTGGGGCTTATTTCCTTTCCCTCCCCTGGACCGGACCAGCAGCAGAAGTACTCCCTCCCTAGTTGAGTCCACCTATTATGTGGTGGGGTTATACCCTGGATTTCCGGGGGTGGGCTGTTTGTTATTTGAAGA
Source organism: Aquarana catesbeiana (assembly GCF_042186555.1). Lineage (NCBI taxonomy): Eukaryota > Metazoa > Chordata > Amphibia > Anura > Ranidae > Aquarana > Aquarana catesbeiana. The sequence goes on along the minus strand of NC_133335.1, from coordinate 138,013,362 downwards.
AGGTTGTTGACTGGCTGCCCAAGTTCTGAAAACTGAGCAGTTTAATAATTTGGTAATATTATTATGAGAATAAAGTAAGTGCAATTGGATGTTTAGATGTTAAACCAATAAGGTGCTGCGGCCAAATATTTTGCCAAAATGGGTGGTGTGGTTATTTAGCAGTATCCAGGTGGTGATTAAAGTGGGAGGATGTGTGACCTACAATCTTACATACTTTCTCATGCAGAAATGTCATATTATATTCAGAATGTGTTTGTGTTTTCCTGCTGATATATGAAATCCTGTTGAGGCTCTAACTGTTCTCTAACTCGTCTCCAGCAGCCATCTTGGAGAAGCCTCATGCTCTGATTGGTATCAAGATCTCTTGAGAGCTTGTCGATCATTTTCTTTTAGCTCCATATAAAAGAGAGCCCAGCCACCATTTTAATAGACGTGTGTGGAAAGAGTGAGGGGAAGAATGTTCCAGCCTACAGGGACAGAACAGGGTTCCTCAGGAGTCCTGCCTATGAACACTGCTGCATCAGTGGAACCTGCTTATGGACAGCAGCCTATGGCAATTAATCAAAATGTGCCTTGTATACCACTGAAGAGTGGAATAATAACTACAGTGCCAGTTTACTGAGCTGCATGCTGTATCTTTGGTGAATGGACTGTGAATCTGTGCCTTATATGCTAGCAAGAGAACTGCTTACTTCACTTTTGTAAATATAATTTTCCACTGTTGCTTATCTGGCAACTAAAGTTACTTAATTTACAATACCACGCAGTGTGTTTCCCTCTATAATACAGCTATGCTAATTCCCTCACTTACACACTTCCTGTTTCTTGTATGGTGAAAAGCCTAGGCTTATGACATAATGCACAGCTCTCTCTCTCACTCTCCTAAGAGTTTTCCAGGAAGGGAGGGGGGATGAGTCATAAGAGGGAAAATCAGAGCTGCAGAGCTGGAGGTGTGCCTCTGTGTGAACAGGCAGCAGCTTCAGCTGCCCACAGTTAAAATGGCTGCAGCCATACTTAGTGGAGGGAGATTTCTGCAGCATATTTGGCAAGTACAGAATCACAGTATTTATAAAATAATATGCAAAGTGGTTGGAGGGAAGCTTCAGAATGGCAAAGATGTTTTTATTACAAATTATGTGAGCAGACTGCAATTTCTCTTTAAGGCATAGAATGAGCAGCAATCACAAAGGAACCTTATAAAGATATAGTGAAGTCAATAAGTAGGGAAAGCTCTAACAGGCTGAATGAGAACTAGTAACTCTTACTACTCTTACAGTGATGTCATTCCACAAATACATAAAATGGGCTATTACCAAGTAAGACTAAAATCAAGGACTGAAACCAAGGTCTCTGATGCCACAGCCACCTGGCCACACCTTTGTGGTCAAAAACCAAACTGCATCCAAATCCAGGAAATATCATCATCCATCTACTGCAATAATCATATTATCTCCCAATAAAAGGTAGCATAAGTGCCCCAAATTCATGATGCTGCACTTGGGGTCTGCCATCACCTAGATACCCTAATATGGGAGCCAATGCAGACACAATCAAATGTATATGTCATCCTAAATCTTAATGGAACATAAAAACATAGAACATCTTAACCACTTGACGACCGCCGCACGACGATGTACGTCGGCAGAGTGGCACGGGCAGGCAAAAGGACTTACAGGTACGTCCTTGCCTGCCCGCGGGTGGGGGGTCCGATCGGACCCCCCCACCGGTGCCTGCGGCGGTCGGCAAATCCTCCCTGGCGATCAGTGGTGAGGGGGAGGCCATCCATTCGTGGCCCCCCCTCGCGATCGCTCCTGGCCAATGCGATCATTTCCCTGCCTCTGTATTGTACACAGAGGCAGAGGAAATGATGTCATCTCTCCTCGGCTCGGCATTTTCCGTTCCGGCGCCGAGGAGAGAAGACTGGAATGTGAGTTACACACACATACAGTAGAACATGCCAGGCATACATTACACCCCCGATCCCCCCCCGATTACCCCCCGATCACCCCCCCCTGCCACACTGACACCAAGCTGTTTTTTTTTTTCTGATTACTGCATGGTGTCAGTTTGTGACAGTTAGTGTGGTGGGACAGTTACTGTTAGCCCCCTTTAGGTCTAGGATACCCCCCTAACCCCCCCAATAAAGTTTTAACCCCTTGATCACCCCCCGTCGCCAGTGTCGCTAAGCGATCATTTTTCTGATCGCTGTATTAGTGTCGCTGGTGACGCTAGTTAGGGAGGTAAATATTTAGGTTCGCCGTCAGCGTTTTATAGCGACAGGGACCCCCATATACTTCCTAATAAAGGTTTTAACCCCTTGATTGCCCCCTAGTTAACCCTTTCACCACTGATCACTGTATAACTGTTACGGGTGACGCTGGTTAGTTCGTTTATTTTTTATAGTGTCAGGGCACCCGCCATTTATTACCGAATAAAGGTTTAGCCCCCTGATCGCCCGGCGGTGATATGCGTCACCCCAGGCAGCATCAGATTAGCGCCAGTACCGCTAACACCCACGCACGCAGCATACGCCTCCCTTAGTGGTATAGTATCTGAAAGGATCAATATCTGATCCGATCAGATCTGTACTAGCGTCCCCAGCAGTTTAGGGTTCCCAAAAACGCAGTGTTAGCGGGATCAGCCCAGATACCTGCTAGCAGCCCAGCCCACCCAAGTGCAGTATCGATCGATCACTGTCACTTACAAAACACTAAATGCATAACTGCAGTGTTCGCAGAGTCAGGCCTGATCCCTGTGATCGCTAACAGTTTTTTTGGTAGCGTTTTGGTGAACTGGCAAGCACCAGTGGCCTAGTACACCCCGGTCATAGTCAAACCAGCACTGCAGTAACAATTGGTGACGTGGCGAGTCCCATAAGTGCAGTTCAAGCTGGTGAGGTGGCAAGCACAAGTAGTGTCCCGCTGCCACCAAGAAGAAGACAAACAGGCCTGTCGTGCCCATAAAGCCCTTCCTGCTGCATTCGCCAATCCTAATTGGGAACCCACCACTTCTGCAGCGCCCATACTTCCCCCATTCACATCCCCAACCAAATGCAGTCGGCTGCATGAGAGGCATTTTCTTTATGTCCTCCCGAGTACCCCTACCCAACGAACCCCCCAAAAAAGATGTTGTGTCTGCAGCAAGCGCGGATATAGGCGTGACACCTGCTATTATTGTCCCTCCTGTCCTGACAATCCTGGTCTTTGCATTGGTGAATGTTTTGAACGCTACCATACACTAGTTGAGTATTAGCGTAGCGTACAGCATTGCACAGACTAGGCACACTTTCACAGGGTCTCCCAAGATGCCATCGCATTTTGAGAGACCCGAACCTGGAACCGGTTACAGTTATAAAAGTTAGTTACAAAAAAAAGTGTAAAAAAAAAAAAAAAAAATATATAAAATTAAAAAAAAAATAGTTGTCGTTTTATTCTCTCTCTCTCTCTCTCTCTATTCTCTCTCTATTGTTCTGCTCTTTTTTACTGTATTCTATTCTGCAATGTTTTATTGTTATTATGTTTTATCATGTTTGCTTTTCAGGTATGCAATTTTTTATACTTTACCGTTTACTGTGTTTTATTGTTAACCATTTTTATGTCTTCAGGTACGCCATTCACGACTTTGAGTGGTTATACCAGAATGATGCCTGCAGGTTTAGGTATCATCTTGGTATCATTCTTTTCAGCCAGTGGTCGGCTTACATGTAAAAGCAATCCTAGCGGCTAACTAGCCTCTAGACTGCTTTTACAAGCAGTGGGAGGGAATGCCCCCCCCCACCGTCTTCCGTGTTTTTCTCTGGCTCTCCTGTCTCAACAGGGAACCTGAGAATGCAGCCGGTGATTCAGCCAGCTGACCATAGAGCTGATCAGAGACCAGAGTGGCTCCAAACATCTCTATGGCCTAAGAAACCGGAAGCTATGAGCATTTCATGACTTAGATTTCGCCGGATGTAAACAGTGCCATTGGGAAATTGGGAAAGCATTTTATCACAGCGATCTTGGTGTGGTCAGATGCTTTGAGGGCAGAGGAGAGATGTAAGGTCTAATAGACCCCAATTTTTTCAAAAAAGAGTACCTGTCACTACCTATTGCTATCATAGGGGATATTTACATTCCCTGAGATAACAATAAAAATGATTAAAAAAAAAAAAATGAAAGGAACAGTTTAAAAATAAGATAAAAAAGCAAAAAAATAATAAAGAAAAAAAAAAAGCACCCCTGTCCCCCCTTGCTCTCGCGCTAAGGCGAACGCAAGCGTTGGTTTGGCGTCAAATGTAAACAACAATTGCACCATGCATGTGAGGTATCACCACGAAGGTCAGATCGAGGGCAGTAATTTTAGCAGTAGACCTCCTCTGTAAATCTAAAGTGGTAACCTGTAAAGGCTTTTAAAAATGTATTTATTTTGTTTCCACTGCACGTTTGTGCGCAATTTTAAAGCATGTCATGTTTGGTATCCATGTACTCGGCCTAAGATCATCTTTTTTTATTTCATCAAACATTTGGGCAATATAGTGTGTTTTACTGCATTAAAATTTTAAAAAGTGTGTTTTTTCCCCAACAAAATGCGTTTGAAAAATCGTTGCGCAAATACTGTGTGAAAAAAAAAAATGAAACACCCACCATTTTAATCTGTAGGGCATTTGCTTTAAAAAAATATATAATGTTTGGGGGTTCAAAGTAATTTTCTTGCAAAAAAAAATAATTTTTTCATGTAAACAAAAAGTGTCAGAAAGGGCTTTGTCTTCAAGTGGTTAGAAGAGTGGGTGATGTGTGACATAAGCTTCTAAATGTTGTGCATAAAATGCCAGGACAGTTCAAAACCCCCCCAAATGACCCCATTTTGGAAAGTAGACACCCCAAGCTATTTGCTGAGAGGCATGTCGAGTCCATGGAATATTTTATATTGTGACACAAGTTGCGGGAAAGAGACAAATTTTTTTTTTTTTGCACAAAGTTGTCACTAAATGATATATTGCTCAAACATGCCATGGGAATATGTAAAATTACACCCCAAAATACATTCTGTTGCTTCTCCTGAGTACGAGGATACCACATGTGTGAGACTTTTTGGGAGCCTAGCCACGTACGGGATCCTGAAAACCAAGCACCGCCTTCAGGCTTTCTAAGGGCGTAAATTTTTGATTTCACTCTTCTTTGCCTATCACAGTTTCGGAGGCAATGGAATGCCCAGGTGGCACAACCCCCCCTCCAAATGACCCTATTTTGGAAAGTAGACACCCCAAGCTATTTGCTGAGAGGTAGGGATGAGCCGAACACCCCCCTGTTCGGTTCGCACCAGAACATGCGAACAGGAAAAAAGTTTGTTCGAACACGCGAACACCGTTAAAGTCTATGGGACACGAACATGAATAATCAAAAGTGCTAATTTCAAAGGCTAATATGCAAGTTATTGTCATAAAAAGTGTTTGGGGACCCGGGTCCTGCCCCAGGGGACATGGATCAATGCAAAAAAAAGTTTTAAAAACGGCCGTTTTTTCAGGAGCAGTGATTTTAATAATGCTTAAAGTCAAACAATAAAAGTGTAATATCCCTTTAAATTTCGTACCTGGGGGGTGTCTATAGTATGCCTGTAAAGGGGCGCATGTTTCCTGTGTTTAGAACAGTCTGACAGCAAAATGACATTTTGAAGGAAAAAACTCATTTAAAACTACCCGCGGCTATTGCATTGCCGACAATACACATAGAAGTTCATTGATAAAAACGGCATGGGAATTCCCCAAAGGGGAACCCCGAACCAAAATTTAAAAAAAAATGATGTGGGAGTCCCCCTAAATTCCATACCAGGCCCTTCAGGTCTGGTATGGATATTAAGGGGAACCCCAGCCAAAATTTAAAAAAAAAATGACGTGGGGTTCCCCCTAAATTCCATACCAGACCCTTCAGGTCTGGTATGGATTTTAAGGGGAACCCCGCGCCAAAAAAAAAAAAACGGCGTGGGGTCCCCCCAAAGATCCATACCAGACCCTTATCCGAGCACGCAACCTGGCAGGCCACAGGAAAATCTTTTTCTCCTCGGGCCGCTCCGCACCCATGGCATTGGGGGGAGGCTCCCGCTCTTCTCTTCTTCTTTTCTTCTCTTCTTCTCTTCTTCTCTTCATTTTCTTCTCCGGGCCGCTCCGCACCCATGCTGGCATGGAGGGAGGCTCCCACTGTGTGACGGCGCTCCTCGTCTGACAGTTCTTAAATAACGGGGGGCGGGGCCACCCGGTGACCCCGCCCCCCTCTGACGCACAGTGACTTGACGGGACTTCCCTGTGACGTCACGGGGAATGCCACAGGAAAGTCCCGTCATGTCCCGTGCGTCAGAGGGGGGCGGGGTCACTGGGTGGCTCCGCCCCCGTTATTTAAGAACTGTCAGACGAGGAGCGCCGTCACACAGCGGGAGCCTCCCTCCATGCCAGCATGGGTGCGGAGCGGCCCGGAGAAGAAAATGAAGAAGAGAAGAAGAGAAGAAGAGAAGAAAAGAAGAAAAGAAGAAGAGAAGAGCGGGAGCCTCCCCCCATGCCATGGGTGCGGAGCGGCCCGAGGAGAAGAAGATAGAAGACGCCGCGGGGGAGATGCTGGACGAGAACGCCGGAGGAAGAACCAGAAGAGCCAGAAGAACCAGAAGAACCAGAAGTTGAAGGAAGATAGAAGAAAGAAGAACCACCGGCCAGGGTTGTGGGGATGAGGCCCTTGTCCTCATCAACATGGGGACAAGGTGTTTTGGGGGGCTACCCCAAAGCACCCTCCCAATGTTGAGGGCATGTGGCCTGGTACGGTTCAGGAGGGGGGGCGCACTCTCGTCCCCCCCTCTTTTCCTGCGGCCTGCCAGGTTGCGTGCTCGGATAAGGGTCTGGTATGGATTTTTGGGGGGACCCCACGCCATTTTTTTTTTTTTTTTTTTTGGTGCGGGGTTCCCCTTAAAATCCATACCAGACCTGAAGGGTCTGGTATGGAATTTAGGGGGAACCCCACGTCATTTTTTTTTTTAAATTTTGGCCGGGGTTCCCCTTAATATCCATATCAGACCTGAAGGGCCTGGTATGGAATTTAGGGGGACTCCCACGTCATTTTTTTTTTTTAATTTTGGTTCGGGGTTCCCCTTTGGGGAATTCCCATGCCGTTTTTATCAATGAACTTCTATGTGTATTGTCGGCAATGCAATAGCCGCGGGTAGTTTTAAATGAGTTTTTTTCCTTCAAAATGTCATTTTGCTGTCAGACTGTTCTAAACACAGGAAACATGCGCCCCTTTACAGGCATACTATAGACACCCCCCCAGGTACGAAATTTAAAGGGATATTACACTTTTATTGTTTGACTTTAAGCATTATTAAAATCACTGCTCCTGAAAAAACGGACGTTTTTAAAACTTTTTTTTGCATTGATCCATGTCCCCTGGGGCAGGACCTGGGTCCCCAAACACTTTTTATGACAATAACTTGCATATTAGCCTTTAAAATTAGCACTTTTGATTTCTCCCATAGACTTTTAAAGGGTGTTCCGCGGCATTCGAATTTGCCGCGAACACCCCAAATTGTTCGCTGTTCGGCGAACTTGCGAACAGCCAATGTTCGAGTCGAACTCGAAGCTCATCCCTACTGAGAGGTATAGTGAGTATTTTGCAAACCTCACTTTTTGTCACAAAGTTTTGAAAATTGAAAAAAGAAAAAAAAAAATTTTTTCTTGTCTTTCTTCATTTTCAAAAACAAGTGAGAGCTGCAAAATACTCACCATGCCTCTCAGCAAATAGCTTGGGGTGTCTACTTTCCAAAATGGGGTCATTTGGGGTTGCTTGTGCCACCTGGGCATTCCATGGCCTCCGAAACTGTGATAGGCAGCGAAGAGTGAAATCAAAAATTTACACCCTTAGAAATCCTGAAGGCGGTGCTTGGTTTTCGGGGCCCCGTACGCGGCTAGGCTCCCAAAAAGTCCCACACATGTGGTATCCCCATACTCAGGAGAAGCAGCTAAATGTATTTTGGGTTGCAATTCCACATATGCCCATGGCCTGTGTGAGCAATATATCATTTAGTGACAACTTTGTGCAAAAAAAAAAAAAGAAAAATTTGTCACTTTCCCGCAAATTGTGTCAAAGTATAAAATATTCCATGGACTCAACATGCCTCTCAGCAAATAGCTTGGGGTGTCTACTTTCCAAAATGGGGTCATTTGGGGGGGGGGTTGTGCCATCTGGGCATTTTATGGCCTTCAAAACTGTGATAGGTAGTGAGGAGTGAAATAAAAAATTTACGCCCTTAGAAATCCTGAAGGCGGTGATTGGTTTTCGGGGCCCCGTACGCGGCTAGGCTCCCAAAAAGTCCCACACATGTGGTATCCTCGTACTCAGGAGAAGCAGCTGAATGTATTTTGGGGTGCAATTCCACATATGCCCATGGCCTGTGTGAGCAATATATCATTTAGTGACAACTTTTTGTAATTTTTTTTTTTTTTTGTCATTATTCAGTCACTTGGGACAAAAAAAATTAATATTCAATGTGCTCAACATGCCTCTCAGCAATTTCCAAAATGGGGTCATTTGGGGGGGGGTTTGTACTGCCCTGCCATTTTAGCACCTCAAGAAATGACATAGGCAGTCATAAACTAAAAGCTGTGTAAATTCCAGAAAATGTACCCTAGCTTGTAGACGCTATAACTTTTGCGCAAACCAATAAATATACACTTATTGACATTTTTTTTTACCAAAGACATGTGGCGGAATACATTTTGGCCTAAATGTATGACTAAAATTGAGTTTATTGGATTTTTTTTATAACAAAAAGTAGAAAATATCATTTTTTTTCAAAATTTTCGGTCTTTTTCCGTTTTATAGCGCAAAAAATAAAAACGGCAGAGGTGGTCAAATACCATCAAAAGAAAGCTCTATTTGTGGGAAGAAAAGGACGCAAATTTTGTTTGGGTACAGCATTGCATGACCGCGCAATTAGCAGTTAAAGCGACGCAGTGCCAAATTGGAAAAAGTCCTCTGGTCCTTAGGCAGCATAATGGTCCGGGGCTGAAGTGGTTAAATGGAAAAACAAATTATATCCTGTTTTGCCAGACCAAATAAACCACCATGCACATAGTCTAGGCAAAATGGTCAAGGAAAAAAAAATTAAAGTGGAATTCCAAAACTAATCTTAAAATTGCTCCCTTCTACCACCTGTTCCGACCTGTGTAACAAAGATGTATATACATAACTATTTTTCATACTGCTCCAGTTCAGTGACTTGATCCAGCTCCCATGTCAGCCAGCAGTGGCTGCAGGGGACAGGAGGGAATGCTGGCAGCGGATGGGCCATAAGTAACCTATGGGTTACATTACTGCGCTGGCTGACACAAGGGAGATTAGGTGACCGGACTGGAGCGGCCTGAAAATAGATAAGTACTGTATATACAGTCAGAAAAGGTGTTAGGTGGAGAAGGGGAGCATTTTTTAAATTGGCTTATTCTGAAATTCTCATTTAAACCACAAAATGAACAATACTTCAAATAATCAATATATTTAATACATTATTTAGACAATAAACGGAATCAAATTGTTCATGCTCACAAAAACGGTTTAAAATTGGTAGATTCAATCAGACAAGGATGTGTAGTTGCATACAATGAGTGAATTCACTGCATTTCTACCTCCAAGAAGTGAACAGAAATGGATTCATCTTCCCTGAAAATAGCCACTGTGAAAAGAATGGGGAAAAAATCTATAATTATTTGTTTGTAGATTGCCATTACTAAACATGTCTAAAGGTACAATTGTTGTGATTTTTAAAAAGGGGAAGTTCTCATTTAAAGAACATGTAATCCATTAGAGTGTAGAAGCATAAGATGAGTGCTCTCTACCAAGACTTGTTTTTAACGCATATTTTTACTTATCACCAAAATTTTTCAGTAATGTGATCTAAGGGAGGTCCAGGACTCCCATTGATTATAAAGCGGGTCATAGTTCCCTCTCTATGGGCCATAATTTGTTCATATCTGTAGGTTTCCTCTATCTGTTTAATTACTTCACTGACGTTTGGGGATATCAGATTTTCATTTTCTGGTAATTATTAATAATATGATCTGAGTACTGGCGGGAAGTGATCAATGTGTTTGCTCAGAATGGCTTGCTCGACAGTACCTCTTGTGAAAAATCACATACAGTGCCTTGCAAAAGTATTCACCCCCTTGGCATTTTTTGTGTTTTGTTGTATCACAACCTGGAATTAACATGGATTGTTTGAGGATTTGCATAATTTAATTTACAGAACATGCCCACAACTTTGAAGATGTTTTTTTTTTTATTGTGAAGCAAACAACAAATAGGACAAAATAACAGAAAAAGTCAATGTGCATAACTATTCACCCCACTAAAGTCAATACTTTGTAGATCCACCTTTGCAGCTATCACAGCTCCAAGTTGCTCTCTATGAGCTTGCCACATCTTACCACTGGGATTTTTGCCCATTCCTCCTTGCAAAATTGCTCCAGCTCCTTCAAGTTGGATGGTTTGCGCTTGTGAACAGCAATCTTTAAGTCTGACCACAGATTTTCTATTGGATTGAGGTCTGGGCTTTGACTAGGCCATTCCAACACATTTACACGTTTCCCATTAAACCACTCAAGTATTGCTTTAGCAGTGTGTTTGAGGTCATCGTCCTGCTGGAAGGCGAACCTCTGTCCTAGCCTCAAATCGCACACAGAGTGGTACAGGTTTTGCTCAAGAATATCCCTGTTTTTAGCACCATCTATCTTTCCCTCAACTCTGACCAGTTTCCCAGTCCCGACTGCTGATGATGATGTTCTTTGGGTGATGTGATGTGTTGGGTTTGTGCCAGACATAGCGTTTTCTTTGATGGCCAAAAAGTTCAATTTTAGTCTCATCAGACCAGAGCACCTTCCTCCATACATTTTGTGAGTCTCCCACATGCCTTTTCGCAAACTCAAAATGTGCCATTTTGTTTTTTGCTGAAAGTAATGGCTTTCTTCTGGCCACTCTGCCATAAAGCCCAACTCTATGAAGCGTACGGCTTATTGTCGTCCTATATACAGATACTCCAGTATCTGCTGTGGAACTCTGCAGCTCCTCCGGGGTTACCTTAGGTCTCTGTGCTGCCTCTCTGAATAATGCCCTCCTTGTCCTGTCCGTGAATTTTGGTGTGCGGCCGTCTCTTGGCAGGTTTGCTGTTGCGCCATATTCTTTCCATTTAGTTATGATAGATTTGATGGTGCTCCTAGGGATCATTAAAGATTTGGATATTTTTTTATAACCTAATCCTGACTTCTCAGCAACATTGTCCCTTACTTGCTTGGAGAGTTCCTTGGTCTTCATGTTTGGTTAGTGGTGCCTCTTGCTTAGGTGTTGCAGCCTCTGGGGCCTTTCAAAAAGGTGTGTATATGTAATGACAGATCATGTGACACTTAGATTGCACGGGAACCATGAACCAGACCAAGACAGAAGTACAGTAAAATCACACTTGTTTATTAATAAAAATAAAAAGATAAATAGAGTAAGCGTAGTCAAAGGACAGCCGGAGTTCAGTAACCGGATCAGGTAGTCACCCAAGCCAGAGTTCAGTAACCAAATGGGGTAATCAGCCAAGCCAGAGTTCAGTAACCAGATCGGGTAATCTGCCAGGTCAGAAGTAGGGAGGAGCTTTGAGTTCGAGTCGCATGTTTGACTGTTTGTCGAATTACGGACAATATGGGCCGTTCGCGCCAAATTCGAGTGGCGCGTCATGGCCCATAATTCACTGCAGCATCGCAGTGCATTGCTGGCTGATGATTAGCCAAGCATGCACTATGACCCGCATGTTGGCCAATCACAGCGCCGTCTGTACAGAGAGCCATAATTGGCCAAAGCCAGGGTGGCTTTGGCCAATTATGGCTCAGGGGGTTTAGTACATGCCCCACACTATATAAGGCCCACTGCACGTCGGCCCTGTGTAGTGTGTTCTGGCATTGAGAGAGAGAGAGAGAGAGACAGTGTCATTTGATTTAAGTTAGAGTAGGCAGGCAAGTCAGTTAGCTGCACTTACAGGGTAATGTGTGTATATATATATATATATATATATATATATATATATATATATATATACACACTGTATTCAGTTTAGCTAGATCCGTTCCTGTTATTCTCTTCCTACTGACAGGCAGGGAGGTGTTTTTACAATATTTACAGCTACCTGAAGAAAATTGCTGGTGTTCTTCTGATCCTATTAGTCCTATTAGCTACAGTATTTACAATTAGTGTAGTGCGTCCTCTGCACAGTGTGCACCTAAAGCTACCTGAAGAAAATTGGTGGTGTTCTTCTGATCCTATTAGTACCGCAGGCAGCTGCAGTATTTACAGTTAGTGTAGTGCATCCTCTGCAGTGTGCACCTAAAGCTACCTGAAAACAATTGCTGTTGTTCTTATCATCCTATTAGTACCGCAGGGAGCTGCAATATTTACAAGTTAGTGTAGAAAATTAGTGGTGTTCTTCTGATCCTATTAGTACCGCAGGCAGCTGCAGTATTTACAAGTTAGTGTAGTGCGTCCTCTGCATTTTTGCACCTAAAGCTACCTGAAGAAAATTGGTGATGTTCTTCTGATCCTATTAATACCACAGGCAGGCAGCTACAGTATTTACAGTTAGTGTACTGTGTCCTCTGCACAGTGTGCACCTAAAGCTACCTGAAGACAATTGCTGTTGTTCTACTCCTATTAATACCACAGGCAGGCAGCTACAGTATTTACAGTTAGTGTACTGTGTCCTATGCACAGTGTGCACCTAAAGCTACCTGAAGAAAATTGGTGGTGTTCTTCTGATCCTATTAATACCACAGGCAGGCAGCTACAGTATTTACAGTTAGTGTACTGCGTCCTCTGCACAGTGTGCACCTAAAGCTACCCGAAGAAAATTGGTGGTGTTCTTCTACTCCTATTAATACCACAGGCAGGCAGCTACAGTATTTACAGTTAGTGTACTGCGTCCTCTGCACAGTGTGCACCTAAAGCTAAATGAACACAATTGCTGGTGTTCTCATACTAATAATACTACAGGCAGGCAGTTGATTCTGCTAGCTGCATTATCAGTATATATATACATCCCAGCTGTGTGCAGCTACATCTCACTGCAGGCCATTAGTATGTCTGGAAGGCCAACAAGGAGAGGCAGCCAGTCACAAGCCAATAAAAGAGGGCAAGCAGGCTCTGTGTCTAGAGGCAACAGTGCTGGTCATGGAGACTGTGCATCCTCATAAGCACGTGGCCGTGGGACACGCTTGTCCTTTTTTTTGGCAGCTGGCCGTGCTGAGCCGCAACATGCGGAAGACTTGGTAGAGTGGATGACCAAGCCGTCCTCATCCTCTCTCACCCAGGCTCAGGGTACTTTTTCTGTCAAAGCAGCTGCCAGTGCGGCCTCTTCCCTCGGCTCAATGGAATCAGTCACTCCTTCCCTAGCCCCACCATGTCCTCCTGAGGAGTCCCCCAAACTGTTTGACCACAGTGTTGGGTACATGCTCCAGGAGGATGCCCAGCGTTTTGAAGGCTCCGATGATGGTACCCAGTTAGAGGAAGGCATTAACGTGAGCCCAGAGAGAAGGGGTGCCCAAGAAGGACAGCAATCTGGCAGTCATGTTCTCCCAGCTGCAGCATACTGCCAGGTTCGCTCCAGTGATGAGGAGGGAGGGGATGATGAGGTCACTGACTCCACATGGCTGCCTGATAGGAGAGAGGAGGAGGAGGCACATTGCCAATGAGGCAGGATGCCCTTCAGGGGCCAGCTTAAGGGCAGCACACCGACTGCATCACACCACAGAGCTCCGCATGTGCAGGGCGCTGCTGTCTCTGTGCGTTATTCCAAAAGTTCTTTGGAGTGGGCCTTTTTTGAGACCAGTGCATCAGATCCCACCGATGCTATTTGCAACATATTTCTCAAGCGTATCTCGCGTGGCCAAAACATCACCCGCTTGGGCACCACATGCTTGACCAGACATGCAGTTTGTTGGCAAGCGTACCTAAGAGGCCCACACCAAAGAACAAAGAGGACCTCTCCTTGCTCCTCATCAGCTGGGATCTCCAACCCCACTATACCTTCAGTCCTCTCTGAGACCTGCACTGAGAGGAATGAAGGTGTAGAATTAGCTGTGTCACAGCCAAGTACTTGCGGGCAATCTGCTATCGGTACACCGACGTCCGATTGTACCAGGCAAATTTTCCTGCCCCAGCTGCTGCACCACCGAAAGACGTTCGCTCCCAGCCATCCACATGCCCAGTGGTTGAATGCTAGCTTGGCTAAATTGCTAGCACTTCAACTGCTGCCTTTTCAGTTGGTAGACTGCCCCCTTCCGTGAGTTTGTGGAATGTGTGGTTCCTCAGTGGCAGGTTCCCAAACGCCACTTTTTCTCACTGAAGGCGATTCCGGCTCTCTACCGGCACGTGGAAGGCAATGTCTTGGCCTCGCTGGACAGGGCGGTCAGCGGTAAGGTGCATATTTACCGCTGACTCATGGTCCAGCAGGCATGGACAGGGACGTTACCTATCTTTCACCGCACACTGGGTGACTCTACTGGCAGCTGGGAAGGATGCAGGACAGGGTGCAGTAGTGTTGGAGGTTGTTCCGCCACCACGCCTCCAAAATTCTACTAGTGGTGATTCTGCCACACCTCTCTCCTCCACCCCCTCTTCTTCCTCCATGGCCTCTTCCTGTGCTAATTTGTCCTTGGAACCAGCGGTGCTCTGTAGGTGTTCAAGGGGCTACACAAGCACCCAGGCAAAAAGATGCCATGCGGTGCTTGAGCTGGTGTGCTTGGGGGACAGGAGCCACACTGGGGCAGAGATTCTGTCAGCTCTGCAGGGGCAGGTTCAGAGGTGGTTGACATCACACCAGCTTAAGGCAGGTATGGTGGTTTGCGACAATGGCAGCAACCTCCTCTCCGCCCTCCGACAGGGACAACTGACCCATGTGCCCTGTTTGGTTCAAGTCTTTAACTTGGTGGTGCAGCGGTTCTTGGGCAGGTACCCGGGTGTAACGACCCCCTTGCTTGCTCGGTTCCACTCTCCCGACACTCCTCTGCTGCTATAGAATCAGATTGCAGATCGCAACATCTGATTGCTCGGTCATCCAATGCTCGGGGATTAGAACCACAGCTATATGCCGTTCCAACCCAGTTGTGATAGCTCAGAACAAACACCAGGCAGGCTGTATGTAAGTTCAACCAGGAGTCTACTTTATTGCAAAATACAGGCTTTTATACACTAAAAGTGGAGGTGCAGACCTCCTGCTCTTATTACTCTAACAATACAGCTGTAACCTAATTAACATGAGCTAATTAACTAATCCCTTTAGACAGCCTAGATGACTCAGACATGACCTTTAGGCCAGACTGGCCATCTTGTAGTTCAGAAAATCCAATCAACATTATCACAATAGCAGAGTTAATTAAACACAAACAACAATGGGATCTAATGACTCTTAGATCCCATACTAGAGACTTATTTACAATACACATTTTAGCAGACAACAGACAGGTAGCTGGAATTGATGACATTAGCATTTAACAGTAAGAGTCACAACAGTATGAATCAGTCACTATTCCAATATGGCAAATCCAGGGTTCTCAGAGTCTGTGTGTCCTGGGGGACCAGGACCCGAATCCACAGTAATACCACCTCAAGGGTCCCCAGGCATACAGCTCACAAAGAGCACCGTTCCCCCAAATGCCAGGGCCCACGATCGATCGGCAAGAGGCTAGCATACAGTCCCCTCCAAGTCTCTCTCCCGGCTAGGTCTGTCACATTTCTCCCCTTTCGGCAGGAGACTAACACAGGAGGAGACCCCAGACGGGTTGACTCTGAAGTTAGTCAGTAGTTCCAGTCCTCTAATGCCTGTACCCACACAGTACCCCAAACAAATTGTTCCAAACAGAGTATTACTCACCCAGCCAACCTCTGCCTCTCTCAGAGAACATATCTGCCGCTCGGGAGAGGCCTGGACTGGCCCTTCTCCCTGGAGTCCTTTCTGCCGCTGGAGAGAAGACAGGGTGTCTGGGCTCACTCCGTCATGCTGTTGGGGATCTGGGCCGACTGCCCAGCATCCCTGGGGTATATAGGTGGAGACTGAAGTCCCATCCACCTTCACAGGAAATCCATCCTCTGTAAGTTGAGGGCAGAGGCCAGCAGTACTCGGCCCTGTTGCCAGCCCTTCTGCTGGAAACCCCACACCATCTGCTCCAGCTAGCTGTTGGGGAGGGATGACGAACACCTCCTCTCCCTTCTCCCCCTGTATCCTGATCTGCTGCTGGGAAGTGACCACCTCCTTCTCACCCTGAGCCTCCGGAACCGACGCAGGTGTAGGGCAGAGATCTTGGACCCTCTGTCCGGTTGCCAGCGCTTCAGCTGGGGAAGTTCCTTGTAACTTCACAGATACTTCTGTTGGTGCTGGGCAGAGCACAGTGAAGTTTGGCCCTAATAACAGCTCTTCTTCTGCTGGAGGCTCACCAGGTTGTTCTTCCTCAGCAGAAAAGTCTATCAAATCCCCTGTCTCTGCAACTGGTGTCTGGGGATAAAGGTTCACCATCTCCTCTCCATGGAACCCAGAAGATGCTATCAGTGCTGGGCAGAGCACAAGAAGTTTGGCCCTAATAATGGCTCTTCTTCTGCTGGAGGCTCACCAGGTTATTCTTCCTCAGCAGAAAAGTCTATCAAATCCCCTGTCTCTGCAACTGGTGTCTGGGGATAATGGTTCACCATCTCCTCTCCGTGGAACCCAGAAGATGCTATCAGTGCTGGGCAGAGGTTAGCAGAGCTCTGCCCTGTTGTCAGCACTTCAGGTTTGGGGACGGCAATCTTCAGATTTTTCCACTGCCGATTCTCTTGCATTCTGCTGGACAGGCACATTCCTCCATCCAAGATCATCCAATGCAGAAACAGGTTCATCAAGGTCAGTCAGCACTTGCTGCATAAGACCTCCGCCTCCATAGCTGCGGGGGCAGGTTGGCAAAGCACACTGTTACTCTGCCACATTGTCAAATCTTCAGCCAGGATTTCAGAGTTGTCAGCTGGTATTTCCTGATAGTCCCAGGCAAAGGGAGCACAACCCTGCTGCTGAGCAGAGCCTAACAGCTGTTTGTAGGCGATCTCCAGCTCCCATTCCTGAACGGCCAGAAACTCCAAATCTTCCTGTGCCCAGTGCACTTCTGAGACATTCAGTCTCCGCTCTTTGTGCTCCATTATTTCCTCCAAACGCCACTCCCGATCACTCCCAAAGTCAGGGTCCCTGGATAGCCTCCAGTACAACAATCCCAGGCCATCATAGTCAAAGTCTTCCGTGGGGCTGTCATCCACTGTCCACGGGCACACTTGGGCTACATACCACTGGAGGGCTCTGTAGCTCTCGTCCAACCGCATTTCTGCCCAGATCAGCCTGCTTAACTCAGCTGTCCACTCCTGGTTCGGCTGTTCCCCCAATAACAGCAATCGTACTTCATACTGCGACCAGTACCTTACATGGATGGAGGGGAGAACTTTTCCCTGGTTTCGCTGCTCACGGGCTAGCGCTTCCTTCCAGAGTTCGCAGCGGATAGAATCAAACCATCCTAGCAGGACCTGCCCTGATACTGGTCCTCTGTGCTGTATCTACTTCTCTCGCAACCTCCTTCTGAATTCCTCATCCATGGTGGCTGGTATTCCTCTTCTCCTGCTATCCTGCTACCTTGGATCCAGGTGATGGTTTGGATGTGTTCACGGCAAGGAAGCACGATCCCACCATTCCCTCCACGGCTCTCAAGTAAGTCTTTCAGCGTGGCTCTCTTTGGAGTGTCCCAGTAACTGGAGAGCAAATCCCACGGCTGCCAACCAATGTAACAAGCCCCTTGCTCGCTCGGTTCGACTCTCCCGACACTCCTCTGCTGCTATAGAATCAGATTGCAGATCGCAACATCTGATTGCTCGGTCATCCAATGCTCTGGGATTAGAACCACAGCTATGTGCCGTTCCAACCCAGTTGTGATAGCTCAGAACAAACACCAGGCAGGCTGTATGTAAGTTCAACCAGGAGTCTACTTTATTACAAAATACAGGCTTTTATACACTAAAAGTGGAGGTGCAGACCTCCTGCTCATATTACTCTAACAATACAGCTGTAACCTAATTAACCTAATTAACATGAGCTAATTAACTAATCGCTTTAGACAGCCTAGATGACTCAGACACGACCTTTAGGCCAGACTGGCCATCTTGTAGTTCAAAAAATCCAATCAACATTATCACAATAGCAGAGTTAATTAAACACAAACAACAATGGGATCTAATGACTCTTAGATCCCATACTAGAGACTTATTTACAATACACATTTTAGCAGACAACAGACAGGTAGCTGGAATTGATGACATTAGCATTTAACAGTAGGCGTCCCAACGGTATGAATCAGTCACTATTCCAATATAGCAAATCCAGGGTCCCCAGAGTCTGTGTGTCCTGGGGGACCAGGACCCGAATCCACAGTAATACTACCTCAAGGGTCCCCAGGCATACAGCTCACAAAGAGCACCGTTCCCCCAAATTCCAGGGCCCACGATCGATCGGCAAGAGGCTAGCATACAGTCCCCTCCAAAAGTCTCTCTCCTGGCTAGGTCTGTCACACTGGGCTTACAGGATGTCCTGAGGCAGGCCAGGAAAGTCTGTGTGCATTTCCGCAGGTCATATAATGCCAGTGTTTGGCTGGCTGACCTCCAAAAGGAATTTAACCTGCCCAAGAACCGCCTAATCTGTGACATGCCCACCAGGTGGAGCTCAACGTTGGCCATGCTGCAGCGGCTGCACACACAGCAGAGGGCCATCAATGAGTACCTATGCGACTATGGCACCAGGACAGGGTCATAGGACTTTGTTTTTTTTCCCCCACGCCAGTGGGCTATGCTCAGGGATGCATGCACTGTCCTGTCACCATTTGAGGAGGCCACGAGGATGGCGAGCAGTGACAGTGCATGCATCAGTGACACTGTGCCTCTTGTCCACCTGTTGGAGCACACGCTGCATGGAATAATGGACAGGGCACTTGAGGCAGAACAGAGGGAGGAAGAGGGGGACTTCCTTACCTCTCAAGGCCCCCTTTATCCAGACAGTGTTCCTGCGTGCCCGCCGATCACACAGGAAGAGGACAAGGAGGAGGAGGAGGATTATGTCAGCATGGAGGTGGAGCCTGGCACACAGCATCAGCAGCAGTCTTCAAGGGATCATTTACAGTCCCAAGAAACCCATGGACTTGTACGTGGCTGGGAGGAGGTGGCTGCGGATCATGTCGTCCTTAGTGACCCAGAGGACTCCGGACCGCATGCCTCAGCAAACCTACGCTGCATGGCCTCCATGATCCTGCAAAGCCTACGGAAGGATCCTCGTATTTGTGGTATCAAAGAGAGGGATCAATACTGGCTGGCAACCCTCCTTGATCCACGTTACAAGGGTAAGGTTGCGGACCTTATCTTGCTGTCGCAGAGGGAGCAGAGGATGAAACATCTTCAGGAGGCCTTGCAGAAAGGTCTGTGCAACGTGTTCCCAGAGACTGGGAGGTTACAAACTCCTGTTCCTTGACAACGTGTTGCTGAGGCTTCGGTCAGTCAAAGAAGGAGCGGTGGAGAAGGTGGCTGTCTGACCGATACGTTCAGACAATTTTTAGTCCACAGCCTCAAGGCATGATCGTTTCCAGCAACCATCGCCAGCGTCTGTTTTACATGGTGAAAAATACCTAGAAGCAAGATCTGACTTAGACACCTTTCCCACCGAAAATCCTCTGGGTTACTGAGTTTTGAGGATAGATCACTGGCCAAAGCTTGCACAGTATGCAGTTGAGCTACTGGCCTGTCCTGCATCCAGTGTTCTTCCGGAACGCACATTCAGTGCTGCTGGAGGCTTTGTAACCAATCACAGGGTGCGCCTGTATACCGATTTGGTCGATCGACTGACCTTCATAAAAACTAATCAGGCTTGGATCACCACCAGCTACCAGGCACCTGATGCTGATGTAACCGAATAATTTTTTTTGAAATGTCAGATCCCTTTAAGACTGCCTATGCTGATGTTGAGTGACTATCCTGTTATGCTGAGTGATTATCCTCTTTCTCCTCAATGATCATGCTGATAGCTTGTAAGAACATTTTTGGTTCTGGGCGCTGCCACCAGTGGCTAAGGCCCAATTTTTCAGCCCCTGTTTAACAGGGGCATGTAATTACAATTTTTGATGCAATACTTTGCAGCAGGGCTCATTCCTGCGCTCCAACAAGAGAATCTGTGAGGGGTTGCAGTGTTGTGGCACCAGCACTAGTGCCTAAGGCCCATTTTTTCAGCCCCTGTTTAACAGGGACATGTAATTACAATTCTTGATCTAATATTTCACAACAGGGCCCGTTCCTGCGCCCACCAAGAGTAACTGTGAGGGCTTACAGTGTTGTGGCAACACCAACACCTAAGGCCCCAATTTCTGCAGAGTATATAGGGCAGGCCCCTGCTTTCAAACATCCAACTTACAAATGACTCCTACTTGCAAACGGAAGGAGACAACAGGAAGTAAGATGAAATCTACCCCTAGGAAGAGAAATTCTCTCCTGTAAGAGTTAATGGGAAAAACGTGTCTCCTCTCCACTGATGCTTTATCACCAATCCTTGTTTCACTAAAAACCCCAATTTTTCAAAAAACATTTGACATTGGGACAGAGTGAGGTGAAATCTTCTGAAGAGGTGCACAGACAGCAAAACAAATGTTACAGGGGTGATTACCCTTCCCTATGTTTTCCAAAAAGCTTAAAAATAGATTTTTTGGCTGGAGCTACACTTTAAAAATGTACCAGTTCAAAATTACAAACAGATTCTACTTAACAACAAACCTACAGTCCCTGTCTTGTTTGCTCCGCCTGTATACTGCTGTTCAGAGTATATAGGGCCTGGGGGCCCCACGCCTTTCCTTTTTTAAATTTGGGTGCGGGGTTCCCCTTAATATCCACACAAGACCCAAAGGGCCTGGTAATGGACTGGGGGGGTACCCATGCTACCCATGCCGTTTGTCGAACTGATTTTCATCCATATTGCCGGGACCCGACATTACATTAAAGCCGCAAGCAGTTTTAAATGACTTTTATTCCTTTAAAAATGTCATTTTGTGCAGGGACTGTTCTAAGCATGGAAAACATGCGCTACTTTACAGGCATACTATAGAAACCCCCCAGGTACGATATTTAAAGGAATATTTCACTTTTTTTCACTTTAAGCATCATTAAAATCACTGCTCCCGAAAAAACTGACATTTTTAAAACTTTTTTTTGCATTGATACAGGTCCCCTGGGGCAGGACCCGAGTCCCCAAACCCTTTTTAGGACAATACCATGCATATTAGCCTTTAAAATTAGCACTTTTGATTTCGAACATTCGAGTCCCATAGACTTTAATGGGGTTCTAAAGTTCGCACTAACTTTCGGTCCATTCGCAGGTTCTGGTGCGAACCGAACCCGGGGGGGTGTTTGGCTCATCCCTAGCCAGAAGTCAGGGATCCAAGTAGAGGAACAGCAAGCAGGATA
This sequence comes from Aquarana catesbeiana, assembly GCF_042186555.1. Taxonomy (NCBI): domain Eukaryota; kingdom Metazoa; phylum Chordata; class Amphibia; order Anura; family Ranidae; genus Aquarana; species Aquarana catesbeiana. The sequence continues at coordinate 137,991,826 of NC_133335.1, read as the reverse complement.
AGGAGCCAGAAGGGATGTCAGCAAAGCCAGTCTTTAAACAGGAACGCAGGAGATGGTTTCTTGTGATGTGACCAAGGCGAAGGCAGGAATGAAGTGAGCTGGAGATCTTTAAGTAGGCGGGACTGATGAGCAGATCCACAACTGCTGGTTATCTGTGGAGAGAGATGAGAGCTGGCAATTAGGCGACAGCTGAGCAGCCAGCTCAGAGAAGGAAGGGCTGGGCCAGCCCTGACAGTACCCCCCTCCTTAACGACCCCTCCCGCCTCGGAGGATCACCGGGCTTGAGGGGAAAACGCCTATGGAAATCATGGAGGAGGGCAGGAGCATGTACGTCCGAGGATGAGACCCAGGAGCGTTCCTCCGGACCGTACCCCTTCCAATGCACCAGGTACTGTATGTGCCCACGGAACCAACGGGAGTCAACAATGGATTGTACCTCATACTCCTCATGATTCTCAACCTGTATAGGGTGAGGACGTGGCACCGAGGTGGTGAAGCGGTTGCAGACCAACGGTTTCAGTAAGGAGACATGAAACACATTTGAGATGCGCATATTAGGAGGAAGGTCCAACGCGTAAGCCACTGGGTTAATCCTGCGAAGGATACGGAGAGGCCCAATAAACCGAGGTGCAAACTTCAGTGAGGGAACACTAAGTCGGAGGTTGCGAGATGACAGCCAGACCCTGTCCCCAACCTGGTAGGAAGGCGCAGACAGGCATCTGCGGTCAGCATGGAGTCTGTACCTATCAATAGTATGACGCAAAGCCTCCTGGACTTGTGCCCAAGTGGAACCAAGACCATGGAGATGCTCCTCTAGCGCAGGAATACTCTGTGGAACAAACGAGTCAGGCAACATGGAAGGTTGGAAACCATAATTCGCCATAAACTGAGACAATCGGGAAGCAGAATTCAAGGCACTGTTGTGAGCAAACTCTGCCCATGGTAATAGGTCTGACCAGTTGTTGTGATGGTCAGAAATATAGCAATGTAGGAATTGCTCCAAGGACTGATTGGCTTGTTCTGCGGCCCCATTAGACTGTGGGTGATACGCAGAGGAGAAAGCAAGCTGAATTCCCAGCTGTGCACAAAAGGCTTGCCAGAACCAGGACACAAACTGACTACCCCTGTCCGAGACAATCACCTTGGGTAGCCCATGTAAGCGAAAGATCTCCCGAGCAAAAATGGAAGCAGTTCCTTAGAAGTGGGCAACTTCTTAAGTGGAATACAATGACACATCTTTAAGAACCGGTCAACCACCATAAGGATAACTGTGTTGCCTTGGGAGTTGGGCAACTCCACAATGAAATCTATAGACAGGTGAGTCCAGGGCCTCTCTCCATGGGGTATGGGTTGTAGGAGGCCCACTGGAAGGTGTTGTGGAGTCTTGCTCTGGGCACACACGGAACAGGCAGCTACGAAGGCAGTTACATCAGCACGTAGACTAGGCCACCAGAATTGTTGGGAAATGGCCCAAACGAGTTGATTCTTACCAGGGTGGCCAGCTGCCTTGGGAGAATGGTAAGTCTGGCAGTACGGAGAAACTCTTGGACAAAGCAGCAGTCACAAGGTTTCTCAGGAGGAGCATCGACCTGAGCAGCAAGAATTTTGTCACCCAAAGGAGAAGTAAGACTGGTGCGAACCTTAGCCAGAATACGATCATGAGGAGTCATAGGAACCGGAACTGACTCCATCTTGGAAGTAGAAGAAAATTGTCGTGACAAGGCACCAGCCCTTACATTCTTAGTACCGGTTAAGAATGAGACAATGTAATTGAAACTTGACAAGAAAAAAGCCCATAGCACCCTTCGGGGAGAGAGGCGTTTAGCCTCAGACAAGAATGTGAGATTCTTATGGTCAGTAAGAATGAGAACCGGCACAGTGGTACCTTCGAGGAGATGTCTCCATTCTTTCAGGGCTAAAATGATTGCCAACAGCTCTCTGTCACCAATCTCGACAGGTGACAATTTCGTGGAAAAGTAGCCACAAGGATGCATAGCACTCTCAGAGGTAGGACGTTGAGACAAAAGGGTGCCAACACCAGTCTCAGAAGCATCAACCTCAAGGATAAAAGGTAGCGTAGGATCAGGATGTGCCAACACAGGAGCAGAAACAAAGGCAGCCTTGAGACTTTCAAAGGCCTTAATGGACTCCGGAGACTAACTCTGTGGGTTACCGTTGTTTCTGGTCATAACGGTCAGGGGCTTGACCAGAGACGAGAAGTTACGAATAAACTTCCGATAATAGTTGGCAAAACCCAGGAAACGCTGCAGAGGACATAACCCCACAGGTCGAGGCCACTGTAGGACTGGGTCTATCAAATAACCAGCAGTGGAAATGACATAGCCCAGGAATTTACCTGTTCCCGATGGAACACTTCTCCAGTTTACAATAGAGATTGTTCTCTCTTAATTTCTGAAGCACACGATAGACATCTGTGTGGTTGCTCTCCAGGGACTTGAAAAATATGAGGATATCGAGATAAACCACCACACATAACTGCAACAAATCTCGGAGGACATTGTTAATAAATTCCTGTAAAACTGCCGGGGTGTTACAAAGGCCAAAAGGCATAACAAGATACTCATAATGGCTTTTTCTGGTATTAAATGCAGTTTTCCAATCATCACCCTCCTTAATCCTCACAAGATTGTAAGCCCCTCTCAGATCCAGCTTAGTGAAAACCATTGCTCCCTTGAGCAAATAACTCTGTAATCAACGGGATCGGGTATGCATTCTTAATCGTGAAACGATTGAGACCTCTATAATCAATACAAGGTCTCAGTTCACCGCTCCTCTTCTTCACAAAGAAGTAACCAGCATCAGCAGGAGACGAGGATTTACGGATGAAACCCAAGAAAGTGCGTCTGCAACATACTCCTCCATGGCTTTATCCTCCAAGACTGACAAGGGGTAAACACGACCACGAGGGGGAGTGGCACCAGGTTGAAGGTCAATTGCGCAATCATACGGCCGGTGTGGAGGCAAACTACCGGCTTGACCTTTGTCAAAGACATCGCTAAAATCATGGTACTCCTCTGGCAGGGAGGAGAGTGAACAGGTACACAGGACCTTGGCTACCTTCCGGAAGCATGTTTCACTGCATTATGTTGACCAGGAGAGAACCTCAGCACGGAGCCAATCAAAAGAGGGGTTGTGCCTCTGTAACCAAGGATAACCAGTGGAAACTTAGGAGAGGAAATCACTTGGCATTGGATTATCTCATGGTGAAGAGCCCCTACGGCCATGGACAACGGAACCGTCTCATGAGTCACATGGGCAGGCTGTAGAGGTCTCCCATCAACAGCCTCAATGGCAAGTGGAGTGTCACGCAGCTGCAGTGGAATCGAGTGCTTTGATACTAAGGCAGCATCAATGAACAGGCCTGCAGCCCCAGAGTCGATTAGAGCCTGTATCTCAATAGACGACTTAGCCCAAGAAAGGGTGACCGAAACCAGGGGCTTATCCTTCTGGATAACTGGGGATGACACAACACCACCTAAGGTCTGTCCATGACAGGACCTCAAGGTTCGGGTGTTTCCAGGACGGGTAGGACAAGACTTCAAAAAGTGACCTGCCTGGCCACAATAAAGGCACAATCTCTCCCTCCTCCTAAAAGCTCTCTCATCAGCAGAGAGACACGTGAAGGCCAAGTGCATGGGTTCAAATTCACTGACCGACTCGGTACCAGGAGGCATGGGAGATAAGGGAGGCACGGGTGGGACTGTAATGCTCGGAGGCAAATGTACAGGAGGCTGCCGCAAGCGCTCCTTAAAAGAAAGTCTTTCTCTGAGTCTGGAGTCAATGAGGATGGCAAACGAGATCAAGCTCTCCAGCTCAGTGGGTATATCTCGGGCTGCTATCTCATCCTTGATGGAATCCGAGAGATTAGCCCAGTCCAAGGCTCTCTCAGAAAGCAAAGATATCACAAACCCTACTTTGCTTCTGTCCGTGGGAAACGCCTGGGGCAGCATCTCAAAGTATATCTCAACTTGGTTGAGAAACCCTCTGCATTGAACTGGATCGCCCCCAAATAGCTAGGGAAGCGGGGCCGAACCATGCATACCTCTTATAGAGGTAATACTCAAGGCGGGTGCCTGCACAGAGACTGGCGCAGCAGCAGGGATGGCCTGCAACTTAGGTTGCAGGCTGTCAGTGGGGGATTCCAGGTGAGCCGTGTGACTCAGGAGCATTTGTAACGCCATGGCAAACTGATCCATGAGGTGATCTTGCTCATCCAATCTGGAAAAAATATTACCAACAAGTGGATTGACTGTATCTTCTGAATTCATGGCCTTCACCTACTGTCAGGAATCATGAACCAGACCGAGACAAAAGTACAGCAAAATCACACTTGTTTATTAATAAAAATAAAAAAGGTAAATAGAGTAAGTGTAGTCAAAGCATAGCCAGAGTCCAGTAACCGGATCAGGTAGTCAGCCAAGCCAGAGTTCAGTAACCACATCGGGTAATCAGCCAGGCCAGAAGTCAGGGGTCCAAGTAGAGGAACAGCAAGCAGGATAAGGAGCCAGAAGGGATGTCAGCAAAACCAGTCTTTAAACAGGAACACAGGAGATGGTTTCTTGTGATGTGACCAAGGCGAAGGCAGGAATGAAGTGAGCTGGAGATCTTTAAGTAGGTGGGACTGACGAGCAGATCCACAACAGCTGGTTATCTGTGGAGAGAGATGAGAGCTGGCAATTAGCCGACAGCTGAGCGGCCAGCTCATAGAAGGAAGGGCTGAGCCAGCCCTGACACTTCTGGAGGTAATTGGTTGCACCAGAGCTTTTTATGGGCTTCATAACAAAGGGGGTGAATACATAAGCACATGCCAATTATAAATTTTTTATTTCTGAAAAATAGTTTTATGTATATATTTTTCTAATTTTACTTCACCAACTTAAACTATTGTGTTCTGATCCATCACATATAATTCAGATTAAAAAACATTGAACTAAAGGTTGTAATTTAACAAAATAGGTAAAAAGCCAAGGGGGTGAATACTTTTGCAAGGCACTGTAATTGTCGATATTAGATGTAAAACGCCCTTCCAGAAACTTAAAAGATGGGGGCATTCCCAGAACATGTGCAGTAGAGTTCCCACTTTGCCGCAACCACACCAGCACTCATTTGAGCTAGATCTTTGAAATTTTACTGTGATGTAGGGTGTATAATACCAACATAAGAGTATTTTTTGGCAATTTCCCAGTATGTAGTTGACCTGGTATGGTTGATATGTACAGCTTTTTTCCATTGGTCTTCCGTGAAAGAACGTTTTCCCATTTTTGAAGAGGTAGGAGTTTTTGGAAAGTGTTTTTTTTGTTGTTGTAATGGTTGTAGAACAAAGATATCCCTTTTGTGGTTACCTTCTGGTCATTCCAGTAGGCCCAGGCTTCATGTGGTACCCTGATAGGGTTTAAAGGGTGAACTGAATAGCGCTATTCTGGTGTACATGTAGTAATCTGTGTTCAGTAGGGAATATCTTTGTGACAGTGTGTTGAATGGGATAACCTTCCCATTGTATAAATAAGAGGTCGGTTATCAAATTGATCCCTTTTTGTTCCCATTGTGCTATTGCAATATCCGGAATTTTTATTTAATAGACGAAAGTGGGGTGGGGTTGTCAGTCAGGTTTCCTACTGGAATGTTAGAATAACAGAAAGTTTTCCACGTGTTCACCACCAGTTGTATGATAGGGTGTGAGATTTTGATAGAAGTGTTCGTGAAGGAACTGGCTAAGAGAGTGGAGCTTAGGGAATTTGGGTGTATCTGGCTTTTTTCTATCAAAGTCCAGTGTTTCAGCTCAGAGGAGTGGAACCAAAATTTAGTTTGTTCCAAAATGCATGCTCTAAAGTAATCCTGCAGCATAGGTAGTCCCATTCCTCCCACTTTTTTGTGTTTCATTAAAATAGATTGGGAACATCTTGGTTTCGTATCCGCCCATATAAACTTGCCAAGTTGTTTTTGCATTGTTTTAAAGAATGAAGCTGGAATTGATATTGGGAGTGCTCTGAAGTAATATAGAATTTTTGGCAAAATAAGCATGTTATAGGCTGAAAGTCTTCCTGCCCATTAAGGGATAGAAGGATTTCAGTCTATTTAGTTCACCTTGTAAAGATGTGATGAGGGGGAGAAAATTTGTTTTATATAAGTTTGAGCTTGGAGTAGTAAGAAAAACTCCTAAGTACTGTGTGTGCTTATTAGACCAAGGATAGGGAAATTGTAACATTATGTTTGATCTTATCCTCTATAGCGATCGATAATATATTAGATTTGGATGTGTTCATTTTGTAATAAGATACTTTGTTGAACTGACCTAAAATGTCATGTACATCAGGGAGGGATTTATTTGGGTTTGATATAGAGAGAATCACATCATCAGCAAACAGTGATATAATGTGAGAATGGTGTGATGATATTCCACTAATATATGGGTGAGATCTAATTTTTGTCAGCCAGTGGCTCCATTAATAGGTCAAATATTAGTGGTGATAGTGGGCAACCTTGTCACTTTCCGTTTGTTATGCTAAAACTATCTGAAAATATGCCCTCTGTGAATACCAATCGCGGATGGGTTAGTATACAAAGCTGTTATAGCTGAGTTAATAGATCCCAATATCCCAAATGTATTTAAAACGTGCCGAAGGTAGCCCCAATGTATCCTGTCAAACTCCTTCAAATGCCTAGAGGACTCCGCAATATGCAGAAGGTTGAGAATTCTGCGTGTGGCGTCTGGTGCCTGTCAACTCGGTATGAAGCCAACTTGATCTTGTTTCACTAATATAGGCATAAAGTGAGCTAATCTATTTGCAATGATTTTGGCATATATTTTTTAATCTGCATTTAGTAGTGAAATGGGTCTGAAATTTTGTGGGGAGTCTGGTGTTTTACCTTTTTTTGGGAAGCGTTACAATTGTGGCGGTCAACATTTCTGGTGCAAATGAAGATTTGGAAACAGCAGCCTTATAAATTTTTAGTAAGTGTGGGCACAATACATTTTGATATTACATAGTTACATAGTAGGTGAGGTTGAAAAAAGACACAAGTCCATCAAGTCCAACCTATGTGTGTGATTATGTGTCAGTATTACATTGTATATCCCTGTATGTTGCGGTCATTCAGGTGATTATCCAATAGTTTCTTGAAGCTATCAATGCTCCCCGCTGAGACCACCGCCTGTGGAAGGGAATTCCACATCCTTGACGCTCTTACAGTAAAGAACCCTCTAAGTAGTTTAAGGTTAAACCTCTTTTCTTCTAATTGTAATGAGTGGCCACGAGTCTTATTAAACTCTCTTCTGTGAAAAAGTTTTATCCCTATTGTGGGGTCACCTGTATAGTATTTGTAAATTGAAATCATATCCCCTCTCAAGCGTCTCTTCTCCAGAGAGAATAAGTTCAGTGCTCGCAACCTTTCCTCATAACTAATATTCTCCAGACCCTTTATTAGCTTTGTTGCCCTTCTTTGTACTCGCTCCATTTCCAGTACATCCTTCCTGAGGACTGGTGCCCAGAACTGGACAGCATACTCCAGGTGCGGCCGGACCAGAGCCTTATAGAGTGGGAGAATTATCGTTTTATCTCTGGCGTTGATCCCCCTTTTAATGCATGCCAATACTCTGTTTGCTTTGTTAGCAGCAGCTTGGCATTGCATGCCATTGCTGAGCCTATCATTTACTAGGACCCCCAGGTCCTTTTCCATCCTAGATTCCCCCAGAGGTTCTCCCCCCCCCAGTGTATAGATTGCATTCATATTTTGCCACCCAAATGCATTATTTTACATTTTTCTACATTGAACCTCATTTGCCATGTAGTTGCCCACCCCATTAATTTGTTCAGGTCTTTTTGCAAGGTTTCCACATCCTGCGGAGAAGTTATTGCCCTGCTTAGCTTAGTATCGTCTGCAAATACAGAGATTGAACTGATTATCCCATCCTCCAGGTCGTTTATGAACAAATTAAATAGAACGATATGTCTGATAATACTCAGATGAAAATCCATCTGGTCCTGGGGATTTACTTTTAGGTAGGGACAAGATTGTTTTCTGAATTTCCGATTCCGAAATCTGTGCGTTGAGAGATTGTAGTTGTTCTTCATCTAATTTAGGTAGGGATATAGAGTTTAAGAATTGTTGAATTATGGCAGGCGTAGGTTGTGGTGTTTCATTGTCTTTTAGATTTTATAGACTACTGTAGTAGTCTCGGAACGCATTAGTGATTTCTTTCGGGTTGAAAAGTCTAGCACCTGTGACTGGATGGTGGATAAAGGGTATTTTTTGTTTAATAGATCTCTCTTTAACTTGGTTTGCTAATAGTTTCCCAGCTTTGTTGCCATGGCAGTAAAGCTGTGCTTTCTATTTATCTAATTTATTGTTGTGGTGCGATATGAGGAGTAGTCGAAGTTCGTGTCGAGCATGATCTAGCTGAGAGCTGGCCGTGGAATTTGGATTTTTTTTGTTTACTGATTCTAATTTATGAATCTTAGATAATAAATCTGAAAGCTGCTGGTTCTGCCTCTTGAGGACATTGCTTAGTTTCATAAATACACCTCTTATATATGCTTTGTGGCTGTTCCATACGGTGAAGGGGTTCAACACAGATGGGATGTTAACGAGAAAAAATTCTTGCAGTGTTTTGGTTATTTTTTTTTATTATTATTTATATATTCTTTATGGAATTTTTTACCCATTTATAAAAACGTCATATAAAAACATTACAACGACATTTTTCCCAATGAGTTTTCCTTTTCACATTGCAATACATATCTCCAACCTTTACCTCTTCCCGCTTTCCCTCCCCGCCCCCACCCCCACCCTCCCACTCCAATTATCCACCCCTTAATCCTTCCATCCAGTTCACCTCTCAAATCTATGGCTGTTTTCATATACGCCTATATGTATTGACTATTTTACTCTAGATTTCTCATCTATTATTCTAACCCACCTTTGGTATCCTACTATATGCATTATTTCCTTACCTATGAGGATGCTTCTGACCATTTCTCTGATCTTTTTCTCTTTCCTACCTTCTAACGGGGGTATCCCATTTTTTCCAACCATAGCTTTCAAATCTTTTAAAATTCTTTAAGATTCCCTCGTTTAGTGTAAACTACCTTTTCCCTCCATACTATCTCATTTATAATTTTGACCCATTCTCTCACTGAAGGAGGCCTCATCGACTGCCATCTCTGTGCAATCAGTTTTCTTGCTTGGAATAAACACCTTAACACCACTACTGTAGTGCTTGCCAATTCGCTAGATTTTTCCCTATATCCCTATACACAAAGTCTGACTTCCATATCCCATAATTTATATTTATGGTGTCGAGAACCTCTGCCCAATATTGGAATAGCTTTGGGTATCTCCATACCATATGTATAAGGTCTCCTGTCTCCTGGCACCTGAGGCAATGGGCATCTGGTCTTCTGTCAAACAAGAACAATCTCTTGGGGGTATAATAGGCTCTATGTATCAACATCAAGTGTGATACTTTCTGTGAGGGGGGGACGATACCAATGGCCCCAGCTCCAATATCCTCCTCCACTGTCCCTCCGTTATTTCCCCTATATCCGCTTCCCATCTCTTCCTACTTTTGAGGGACTCCGGCCCTGCGATGGCTCTGCTGCATATCTGTACGTATAGCTCAGAAATAAGCCCGTTAGTCGTAGCCGACTTAATTGTGCTTGTGTCTTAAACTGGGCATCGAGGGCATGTCTAATCTGTAAATATCTCTAGAATGAATAGTTTGGTATATTATTATCTCTTCTCAAATCTACAAACGTTTTTAGAGTGCTCCCATCATATAGATGCGCCAGCCTATTTATCCCCTGTTTTCCCCATTCTTTGATCTTTCCCATAGCCAACAGTTCCTGCAAGTTCTTATTATTTCAAAGGGGGTATATTCTAATACCCCCTCATACCCCATTAATATCTTAACTGTTTTCCATACTTTTATAACCATCTTTATTGTTGGATTCCTAAGGGAAAAAGAATCCGCCTCCAACGCTTCTACTACTGTATTATGTGAGGCTCCTAACAACATTATTCTCCCACTTGCATTTCCTCCTCCTCGGGTGTCACATGCCCCTAGGTGCTGCAATTGTGCTGCCAGGAAGTAACTCTGGGGATGTGGCACAGCCAGGCCCCCCTCCTTTGTTGGTAGCTGCAACGTATGAAGTCAAATCCTAGCCTGACCCTTTCTTCAAATGAATTCCCTAAAAAGTTTTGATTTTTTTAAACCATTTCTTACATATCCACATTGGGGAATTATGTAGCAGGTACAACAATTGTGGCATCCATATCATTTTAATCAGATCGCATAGACACGCTACTGATAGAGGAAGTTGGCTCCAGATATCGCTTTTTTGTTTAAATGTAGTCAAAAGTGGTATTATGTTGTTACCGATATATTGATTAGCATCTCTCGACAGATGTATACCTAAATATTTCATTGTTTACTACAACCAGTTGGGGCAATTCGGACAATACAGGACTACTATTAGAGTCCAATGGTAAAAATACAGACTTTTCCCTGTACTTTATAGCTAAACCCAAGAATCTTCCAAACCCCTCTACTATATTTATTACCTTCAGAGGCGTAGCTTGAAGTTTGTGGGTCCTGATGCAAAAGTTGACATGGCCCCCCCCCCCACTACCACCCACCAATTCCACCCACCACTTCCACCATGTGTGCAGGTACACCCACCGCACGCCAAGATACTCAAAGTGGCTTAAGAGTTTTGAGTTCCTCCTTACATCAGAGGACAGGGATCACAGCTGAAAAATCAGAGGACAGGGATCACTGCTGGAGAATCAGAGGACAGGGACCCCTAGCAGGTCACTTGGCAGAGCTCCTTTCCCATCCCAGCACTGTATACAGCCCCCCCCCCCCACACTACACAGTCTGTCAGTCCTCACAGGGTGTGTCTGGCTTTTATGTTGCCGTTCTGACCTGTGAAATTCTCTGGTTGGAATGGCAGTGTAGTTGCAGTAGGCAGATACACCCTGTGAAGATTGTGGCTGACTGGAATGGAAGGAATGTGATTTCAGCCCCGCGGAGGAGCAGTATAGAGTGCCGTAATGGGAAAGGAGCTCAGTAGCCGGGCATAGCATCCAGGGAGAAAGGGGAAGGTCAGGGGGCTTGGGGGGGGCGCAACTTAGATCTGGGAGGGGCAAAGCCATGTGACACAAAATCTGGAGCCTGCAGCCTCTCAGGGGCCCCTCAGGAAATGTTAAGGGATTTGTTTTAGCAATTTATGAAGTTTTCTTTGTCAGTGTTGGCAGGTGTTGGGGGAAGGTCACCTCCCAGAGGTGCGTGTCTTTTCCCCAATTGTCAGGGAAGTGGGGTAAGCAAACATCTCCGGGTGGGGGGTACAAAGAATCCCAGCTGATGACTAGGAGACACTGAGCAGTGTCATACCTCACCAGTTTACATCGGTCCCATCGTGGTTACAGGATGGCACTCTTCTCCTCTTAACTCGCTGAGCTTGGTTACCATTCCATGTTGCCAGCACATAGCACATACACGTCCCCATCCTGGGCTGTTCTCACCCCATGCTCCTCTCCATTCAGGAAATGTCTCACAGCTTCTCCCCAGCCAATGAGAACAGAGGGGTGTGGACTGTGGAAGGCAAAGTTGAAGCCCAGTATTGGAGCGTGGCTGTGGGGCCCTAGGGCAGATCGAAGCTGGACTTTGTGGAGGATATGATAATATGACAGGGAGGCTGCAGGGGCCCCCTGGAGCTAGGTGCGGGGTTAAGATTGTGACCCCTGCAACCCCTTATGCTACACCCATGATTACTTTCCTGAGGGACTGTTCAGTGTCTCCCAGGAAAAGAAGAACATCATCCGCGTACAGTGCAATCCTTTCCTCCCCCGTCTTCCTTTGAAATCCTTTCATGCCTAGCTTGATCTAATTGCAATCGGCAATAGCTCCATTGCAAGGGTGAAGAGCAAAGGCGACAATGGACACCCCTGCCTCGTCCCCCTTTCCAGTTGAATCTTTCCTGAGTATTTATTATTGATTCTAACTTTAGCACTTGGGTCATTGTACAGTGTTTTATCCACCCAATAAAAGAAGGTCCAAACCCAAATTCCCCCAGAACTCACCAGAGATAGTCCCACTCCAAGCTATCAAATGCCTTAATTACATCTAGGGACAAAAAAGCTCTCGATCCCATATTTTCTGTCGGGGTCTGCAGATTCAGGTATGCCCTTCTAATGATCATACTAGTGGATCTACTAGCAATAAATCCAGTTTGGTCTGGATGTATAAGTTTTTGAATAATTTTATTCAGCCTGGCTGCCAGTATCCTTGCCAATATTTTAACATCAGCACACAGGAAGGGTATTGGTCTATATGAAGATGTATCTAGTGGATCTCTCCCCTCTTTATGCGACACTATTATAGCTACCTCCTACTTTGACTAGGCAGTCTCCCCTCCACCACTGTCCAGTTCAATGCCTTAAGCAACTCCGAGAGTAGTACTTCTCCATAATATTTATAGGTCTCCACCGGGAGTCCATCCGGCCCAGGAGATTTTTGGTTGGCCATCCTGGCTACTGCCTGTTGCAATTCCCCAAGAGTTATTGGGGCCTCTATACCCTCTCTGTCTTCTTCTGTGAGGGCCAGTATCTCCTAATTCCTAAGAAATATACCAATTTCTCCCTCCTCACCTATCCTCTGCGATTGATACAAATTTTTATAATATTCTCTGAATGTGTCTATAAACTCTACCATATGAGTGGAAATCTCTCCTTTTACCATCCTAATTGCCGGTATAGCCAAGGAGGGGGGTTTGGTTTTCACCAGATGAGCCAGCATTCGTCCCACACTTTCCCTTTCTCCAAAAGAACATTGCTTCTGGAAAAGTTGCCTGTTCTCTGCTTTCCTTATAACTGCTATTCTGTAGTCCTGTTTTTTAATTAACCATAATCTTTGCTTCTCTGGGGTTGGATCCTCCACATATTGATTTTCTGCCTTTATCGCCTCTTTCCTGGTATTTTCCTCCCACTCCCTGGATTTCTTCTTAATTTTAACCACCTGCTGGATCAGTATGCCCCTGAGGAATGCCTTTAAGGTATCCCACAATACCCCAGTCCACGCTGTACCTTCACTAAACTCCACAAACTCTTTTAATTTTAATAGCACCTCATCTGGTTTCCCCATTGGTTCTAACCAAAATAGACTTATTTTCCATATCCGCGGGGCTCTTTTTTCCCCCCAGGTTCACCGATAACACCAACGGTGAGTGATTCGACACCCCTCTTGGTAGGTATACTATGTTTTTTACCAGCTGTGATGCTTCCCCATTTCCCAGGGCCATATCAATCCTGGAGAGTGTGGAATACGAGCTTGAAAAGCAAGAATATTGCTGGGCATTTGGATTCCGCACTCTCCACATATCAAACAGCCCTGCTTCCTCTAGAAATTGATACAGGCGACCCTCAGCCATTTTATCCAACTGTACCCCCGATGGAAACCTGTCTACTCTTTTTTTTTTTTTTTTTCCATAAAAATTTTATTCAGTTTAAAGACATACATAAACAGAACAAGTCCGATACATACTTTTTATAACAAGATGTATATATGACATCAAAATGGCACTCTTTAAAGATACTAAGGGAGACATTCTGATACATAATGAACAAGAACTGAACTTGTAAAATACTAATAGTGTGTGGGGGCAGAGGATCTCTTTCTCATTTTTTCACCTCCCCCCCCTCCCCCCTTGGGTATCGACCAAATAAGGGGACAGACAAATGGTTCATTCTTGACTAACAAATAATGCTATGTGCATCAGTATGAGGCTAACCAGGTATCAAAAGGAGGGTACCATACCGTAGAGTAAAGCATGTATGTTCGTTTAGCATCTTATGAAAAAATATATCTAGCAACAGAAAGAAATAGAAGGAATAGAGAAAGAAAAGTACAAACAGAAGAGGGGACTAAGGGAGAAGGGATAAGGAGTGGAAGGTAAGAGCGAGAGGGGAACCTATAGGGGGGAAGAGCAAAGCAAAAAAAAAAAAAAAAAAAGGGGGGGGGGGTATCGAAAGAAAATTAAAGTGGACCCACGCCTGCCCCCCCTCAACCCCATCCCCCGGGTACCCCATCCGAGAGGAAAAAAAAGACCCTTAGAAGTCATCTAACCACTCCGCGAGGTGTATTGACGGTATCTCTCGGTAGTAGTAAAGTGTGACCAGCAGGCCCAAAGCGTAGAGAATTTATGAACTCTGTCTTGTGCGATATGAATCAGTTCCTCCATCTCTTTAATATTTGATATTTTTGTGAACCATTCCCTGATTGTTGGAGCACGAGTGGACTGCCACAATTTGGGTATACAAAGTTTGGCCGCGTTGACCATATGCATGGCAAGAGATTTAAAATAGTCCCTTCTGGGGAGAGAGGTATGATATAGGAGAAATTGGGCTGGGGTGTAGTCCAAATTAAATGTCGTGACGTGTGTGATTATACTGTGAACCTCCCTCCAAAAAGGTTGAAGGATCTCGCAACCCCACCACACGTGCAGCATAGTGCCTATCTCCGTGCCACACCTCCAACAGGTGTTAGGAATGGCAGGCGAGAACTTGTGTAGACGAGAAGGGGTTCTGTACCATCTAGTGATCACTTTATAGCAGTTTTCTTGGATAGCCACATTTAGCGACCCTTTATGTGTGTAGTCATGAATAGTGTTCCAGTCTTCCGTCGTCAGTGGGGTGTTTAGGTCTCTGGTCCAAGACAACTGTGCGGGAGTCGGGGTCTCGGTAGGTGCTTCCGATATCAGGGTGTGTAGGAGAGAAATTAAGTGTCTCTGCGGTATTTTGCAATGGCATATGGTCTCGAAAGGTGTGAGGTGTCTTGTCCATTTTGTTAGCGGGGCCTGAGTCTCTAGGAAATGTCTAATTTGTCTGTAGGTCCAGAAGGAAAAGGAGGAAGTTCTAGAAAGCGCCCTCAGTGTTTCTAAGGAGATTGGTTTTCCACTGGAGAAAAACTGTTGACCCAACACGTCCTCAAAGGGCCATTCCTGTTTGAGAAAGCTGCTGGATATCCCAGGTGGGAATTCTGGGTTTCCTCTGAGGGTCGTTAGAGGGCTTGGGGAAGAAGTGGAGTTGTCACTTAGCAAGGACTTCTTGTGAGCTAAAAGAGATGGATAAATTAGCGGGTGAGACAAGACGGGGTGTAACCAGTTTTTGGAGGGGAGCCAAGGAAGGAGATGTAGCGGCCCAGAAACAAAGGCACCTTCAAGGAATACCCATGACTTGAGAGGGGCATGGATATTCCAATCTGCGATTCTTGTAAGATGGCAAGCCATGTAGTACTTATATAAATCAGGCAATCCTATCCCTCCCTTCGATTTGGCTAGCGTGAGGCGTGCGTATTTAATGCGAGGAGGAAAATTTCTCCAAAGGAAGGCAGAACAAGCCCTCCGATAGGTCGCAAAAAAAGATGCCGATAACGAGATCGGGACTGCTTGCATTAAGTAAAGTATACGAGGTAAAATTATCATCTTGATCAGGGCAGAGCGACCAAACCATGAAACATTTAAACCTGACCACTCCTTTAAGAGTTTTTGGGTCTTCATAATTGCCGGATGATGGTTAACAAGATAGAGATCAGATAGCCGGGTAGGAATTTGGATGCCCAGATATGTGATCACATTCCTATCCCATTTAAAGGGGAACATGTCCTGGCAGTGGGTCATTTCCTGGGAAGGGAGCGTGATATTTAGAGCATGGGACTTGGAATAATTAATTTTCAGGTTAGAAATTTTCCCAAATGATTGTAAGTCTTTGAGGAGGTTTGGTAGGGAGATGCGGGGCGTTTTTAGTGATAGGAGAATGTCGTCAGCAAAAGCTGCTACCTTAAACTCCCTCTCCTTCACTGTTATCCCTTGTATGTTTGGATTATCTCTCAGTCTGTTGAGGAGGGGTTCTAAAGTCAAAATATAAATTAAAGGGGAAAGGGGGCATCCCTGGCGCGTGCCGTTGCTGATAGGGAAGGCGTTCGACAGGTGGCCATTAATCCTCACAGCTGCAGAGGGATCGGAGTATAGAGCCATTACATGCGACAGCATGCGGCATCCCAGCCCGATAGCTAGGAGGACCTCCCGCATGTAGTCCCAAGCCACCCTGTCGAACGCCTTCTCAGCGTCTAATGAAAGGAGAAATCCCTGGGTCTTAGATGTTGTGAGCCAGTGATGTAGATTCAGCGTGTGGATGGTATTATCTCTGGCTTCTCTGCCAGGGACGAAGCCCACTTGGTCCAGAGAGATGAGGTTGGGAATGAGGGGCGATAGTCTGTTGGCCAGGATTTTTGCGTATAATTTGACGTCAACATTTAAAAGTGATATCGGTCTGTAATTTGCGACCAATTCTGGGTCCTTACCTTCCTTAGGTATTACTGTTATGTGAGCCGTCAGCATGCCCTTTGGTCTAGTCTGGGGGTCTGAAAAAGCATTGAAGGTCTCTATAAGGTTAGGCATAAGGGTATCAGCGAAGGCTCGATAATACTGGAGAGTAAAACCATCTGGGCCTGGACTTTTGCCCACTTTCATTTGTTTCAAGGCCGTCTCTAGTTCTGTCGTCGAGATACAATTCTCAAGGTCAAGAGTCTGTTGGGGGGTAATTGGTTTTGGACTGTACTGCGAGAGAAAATCTTTAATAAGTTTAGAGCGAGTTTCAGGAGTGGTTTGAGTCAAGTGGTTGGTCTGTAGATTATAAAGGCCAAAATAGAATTTCTCGAATTCCTTGGCTATTTCTTCATTCTTGGTCCGGAGAGTTCCCCCAGGGTCCCGAATGTGGTGAATTATAGATGAGCTTTTAGAATTTTGTATTGACCGAGCCAAGAGTCGGCCACACTTGTTGCCCTGCTCATAGAAAACTCTCTGGCCAAGAATGTATCTTCTCTTGACACCTCTGTCTAGCTCCTCCAGCAACTGAGTGCGTACGTGTGTTAAGCTTTGAAGCGTGGATTGTGCTTGTGTCAGTTTGTGGGTTTTCTCTAAAGATTTAATTGTATTCAAAAGGGAATTAATAGTTTCTTGTTGTTGTCGTTTAGCTTTTGCAGCTAGTGAAATCAGTTCCCCTCTTATAACACATTTGTGGGCTTCCCAGATAGAGATTGGTGAGATTTCTGGGTTCATGTTTTCAGCGAAATATTGTCGGAGTCTTGTGTGAATGTGTTCTAAAACAACTTCATCCTTAAGTAAAGAAGGATTCAATCTCCAGATCTTAGTTCTGAAATCTGTATCAGGGAAGGACAGAGTAAGTGTTACCGGGTGGTGGTCAGAGAGGAACATGGGCTCTATAGTGGACTGGTGAAGGGTGGGCAAGTCAGTCTGGGAAATAAAGAAATAATCTATCCTAGAGTACTTCTGATGTGGGGCTGAATAAAATGTGTAGTCCTTGACTGAGGGATGCAAGGTACGCCAAGCATCATGGAGGGCTAAATTATGGAGCTGCGTTTTAATGTGTCTTAGTGCTCTGTATGTTAGGGTAGATGTACCCGAGGAGGAGTCTAGTATCGGGTGTAGGGGGACATTAAAATCCCCTCCCAACACAACCAATCCTCTCCGAAAAGAGGTTAGGAGGTCACATATCTTCCTAAAGAATGCCACTTGATGGTCATTAGGGCAATAAATGTTGGCTAGGGTGATTGGTTTGGAAGCGTAGGTCCCCTTAAGAAAAATAAATCTTCCTTTCGGGTCAATGAAGGAGTCTATTAGGTGAAAGTTAGCATTTTTAGCGATAAGTATCGAGACTCCTTTGGTTTTAGCCTCAGCATTCGTAGCGTGGACTGCAGTGCGGTATATGTGGTTGGAGAGTTTAGGGGTTGCATCAGAGCGAAAATGAGTCTCTTGTAAAAAAATAAAATGTGCTTTGTGTTTAGTGAGAGACGTTAGTACTTGCGACCTTTTTTCCGGTTGGTTTAGACCCTTAACATTAAGGGAGATACATTTCAACATCAGGGAGCAGGCTGCTGCTCTTTTTGAATTAGTTAATTTGAATCAGTTCAATCACTCTACCACCGTTATCTTGTGGGTCAGAAAACTTCCGGGGGATGGGTCCGGGGAGCCCGCGCGGGCCCAAGAAGATAGAGGGTAAAGTGGAATCGTCCACTGAAGAGAATTAAAGTTAGACTCCAGGGGTAAAGGACAGAGCAGGCAAAAAAAAAAGGGGGGGGAGGGGGGGTACAGATAGGAAAGTAAGTTAGACTAGAGGTGGAAATAGGGTATCTATTCCACCTGGAGGATGAAAATCTGGGGTGTCAGCTAACGTCCACAATTGGACTGCTGTGTGGGGGTGAGAGAATGAACGGAAACCACAGGTCGTCTACGACCCAGGAATCTGGTATGTTGGTCTTAAGGGTATGTATAGAGAGCCTACTACATAGCAAGAGTGATATCATAAGTGAGCCAAGATTCAGCATGTTGTATATCTATGTTATTAACTCATAACGATAACAATAATAATACAGGATCCAGTATAACAATTAAAATAATAAAAACATTAACAATAATACCGGTCAGAACAAGCAATCTGTGTTGAGCATGAGCATGACTACCAGGGATCACCATAGTGGTATCCAATGCCAAAGTTAGAGTACATCTTAAATTTTTACCTTGCTATTAAAATTAATGTTAATAATAATACTATTGATCTTATCTTACCCTCCTAGTCACTATCAGTAGTTTAGAGTAGTTTAGAGTAAATTCCTGGGGGGAATAGGTTTTGGAAAGGGCTGAGGGGAGGGAAGGGGGGGTAAGAGCAAGGGAGAGGGAGGGGGAGGGCAAGGGGGAAAGGAGTGGGTAGGTATGGGAAAGGTGAGGGAGAGTGGGGGGGGGAGGAGGGGAGGATAGATGGTGGGCTGGGGGGGTAGGGAGGCACTTAATATTGTTAAAAGGTTGAGTTTTTAATTTTCGTTCAGCCCTATGATCCCATTTAGACTCCCAGGGGGATCGAAAACCTGTCGCCCTAGGTTGATACGCTTCATAAGGTTTCTCTAGACCTAATAACAAAATTCCAGGGTCACTTCTTGCCCCAATATTTTACAAGTTTAAGGAACAGCTAACTGCATAGGTACATATTTGTGAATGCTATAACATCAGGTAATTATCATCTCTAAGAATCCCTTTATGTTCAGTGTTAAAGGTAGAGAAACGGAAACAGGATTATGTTTGTACTTATCTCCCTGGTTCTTAATTCTTGCTCGAGCAAGCAGTTAAAGGTTCTGAGGCAGGTGGAAGGATCAATGTCATCTGTCACGATCGTAGTAGAACCTAGGGGATAAAACAAAGGCTAAAGTTGCTCCTTGAGTGGAGCCTGTGTTAGATAAGGAAGAGCCATAAGTTTGCTTTCCGCGGAGCCCAACAATGTGTGGTGGGGTAGGTAAGAAGTCCGTAAAGCATATGTTTCTTCTCCTCTCGCGTTAGGTGGAACACGGTCCAGGTGTGTGCTATGTGCACCAAAAAAAAACAAAAAAAACAAAAACAAAAACAAAAAACAAAACACATTGCTATATCTATGGCCGCATCGCGTCCATAATACCCAGTGAGTGAGGGATACATGTTGGGGACCTAAGAGCGCAGCCGTTCTATGTAACGTTAGGAGTATACGGAATATGTCCGGGGATCAGAAATTTAAGCTTCCCTTAGAAGGTGGTGATGCAGGTAAGATGTCTCTGAAATTGAGGTCATACTCACAGGCGGCAATCCATGGTAGTGTCGTGATGTGCGGTTCATGCTTCCTGTAGAGCCCTTCTCCCTGGAGGTGAGGCGGGGGAACTTGGACCTCGCTGGTACAAATCCCGACGAGACGATCTTGGGGTTCGAGAAGATCTATCTGTTCGGTGTCTGCGCGATCGCTGCCTTTGTGCTTTAGGGGAGGGGTTGAGCGATACCGGGAGCCACGGTTCAGCTGGAAAGTAGAAAGAGCCCCACTCTGGTAGTTCAATGTTAGGAAGGTCAAGTTGGTCGCAAAAACTTTGTAAATCTTCCGGGGTGCGGAGCAAAGCAGAGCGTCCCCTGGCGGACGCAGATAGGGCGAAGGGGAACTTCCAACGATATTGGATGTTTCGGGAACGGAGAGCATCCAGCAGGGGGCGCAGAGCTCTCCTGTTTTGTAAAGTTATCTGGGACAGGTCCTGAAATAATTTAATTTCTGCGCCATTATGGAGAATGCGGCCTTTCTCCCTGGCTTTGCGGAGGATCTCCTCCTTAAGTGGAAAGTTAACAACACAGCATATTATGTCCCTTGGTGGTTCATTTTCACGGGGTTGGGGACGTAGAGCCCGGTGTGCCCTTTCCATTTCGATCGGTGAGTCTGCGGGTCGATCTATCAAATCATTAAAGATTGTGCAGATTGTTTGTTGGATCGAACCCGGGTCTGTGCTTTCAGGTACACCCCTGACCCTTATGTTGTGCCTCCTGCCTCGATTATCGAGGTCTTCGATATGTCTGTGGAGGTCATACATGTGGGAAAGCTGTGCATCGTATGTGTGTTGGACCTGTCGAATGGCTGCTGCATGTGTCACGGTGGTTTGCTCAACATCATCTATTCGGTGTGCCATTACCTGTAGGTCTGACTTTAAATCAGCAATCGCTGCCGTAACGGTATTCTTTATATCTGAGGCCACCTTCTCTAGATCGAGTAGGCTAGGAGTTTGTGAATTCCCCTTCGTGTCTCCATGCTGGGAATTAGGCGAGGCCGGGGATTGGGCCTGTACGGCTGCGTGGAGTGGTTGTTTTTGGGTCCGGAACAGCTCCGGTATGTTTCTGCTAAGCTGGGTACCTGGATCCATGGTTGTACGGGTTACCGAGGAGCTCCGGGTGGATCTATTCATGATGGCTCTCAAATGTAGGCAGTCTATTAGGTTAGATTCTATTCCCGGGTCGCAGGAGCTCACAAGTTATGCTGCCATCTCGGTCTCCGGCCAGGCCACGCCCCCTGTCTACTCTTTTATCAAGAACCTCATTAAAATCCCCCACTACTATAACCGGGGTACCCTCCTTATCCACCATAAATTCCATTTGTTTATACATAACTTCCAGTTTAAAAGGCGGAGGGATATATACATTTGCCAGAACATACATATTATTCTCCATTGAACAATAGAAGAAAATATAATGGCCCATTTCATCTATGCTGATCTGCCTGCAGGAAAAAGCCACCCCACCTCTCACCATTATACTCACCCTGCTAGAATAAGAGGGGTATATCGAATGGTATTGACACTTCTACTGCTACTTCCTATTTCGTAGTTGTGGCATAGTGAGCTTCGTCAGATGTGTCTTCTGCAGGCAGACCAACCCTACTCCATACATTTCCATCACAGAAAAAACTGCAGATCGCTTAACTGGGTTCCCCAGCCCCCTGACATTCTAGGAATCTATATTAAGTATTTTAGCCTGCATAGTAAAAAAAGGGAAAAAAGAAAAAAGCAAAGGGAAAGAAACAAACAAAAACAAATCCATGTGGTATTTAATTACTCTCTTTGCCTTAATACCCTTGTTTCCTTGTAATCTGTGTTGTACCCTTAGTGTAATCTCCATTTTTGTGAAACCTTCTAATATTTGTTTCATTATCAAGCTTACCATTCTGCATTGCTCCCCAACTGATAAGTGATCTATAACTCTAGTCTCCCCCAACCTTTTCTCGTATCTCTCCTCCCCTCCTCCCACCCTTCCCCCTTCCACTCCCTCCTCCCCCCTCCCCCTTTCCCCCCACCACCTATCTTGGCTTGCCCTAAGGACTTTTTTTGTGACCAGCTCATACAACACATACTTCTCATATCCTTCCAATGAAGCATACTTTCCTCCCCATCCCTCCCATCCACCCCCCAGGTTATCAAAAAATATATAAACACAAATTTTTTTAAACAGATACCCCCCTCATTCATTAATTCAATCCTCTTATGTGTGTCTCCCTACTCCTTCCTTTATCAAACTTATTTGTCTTTCCAGTGAACTATAAATTCAAACCAATTGACTATTTCCTTTCCGTTCCTCTCCCCTTCATTCTTCCCTTCCTCTTCTATTCAGTTTGCCTGCAGCTTCTCTTTGTTGTCTTCCAACCATAATGCCACTCCAGCTGGAGAGTCAAAAAACTGGGTTCCCCCCAGCGCCACTACACGTAATCGCCCTGGATAGAGCAATGCATCAATGCATATATAACTTTAAATTTTTGTAAGGTGCATTTAATCTCTGTAAACTCGGCCCTGCGCTTCTGCAGGTCGGGTGAGAAGTCTGGATACAACTAAATCTTAACTCCATTATAAAGAATGTTCCCCATTTCTCTGGCCTTCCGCAATAAAATCACTTTATCATTATAATTAAGAAATTTCACCAATAGTGGTCTGCGATATCCTCCCGGTGGTTGAGCCCTAAAAGGGACTCTGTGTGCTCGTTCTATTGAAAACAATGGTGAGAAAGTGTCAGAAACCATGAACCAGACCGAGACAGAAGTACAGTAAAATCACACTTGTTTATTAATAAAAATAAAAAGGTAAATAGAGTAAGCGTTTCACTTTCACACTTATTTTGCCCCATCATCAGCCAATCCCACATCATGCACTTTCACTTCACTAATCACATCACTACACCCCATCCCCCACCCAACCTTTCTTCACTGCCAGCCAACCCTTTTTATAACCAATCCAACTAACGAATAAACTACGCCATGTTATGCATAACTCAATTAATTTTTCTATGAATCCACTAGTGACCAAATAACAACCAGCCTACAGCTGCCAAGCACTTCTATACACTCCTCCAACATTATCTAAACGACTACTTACAAAAAGTCTTTGCATGTCCATCTGCAGGTGTTTTACCCCCCATCCTCCTCTCCGGGTCCTAGAACGTGGCCCCCTGCAAGCTCGGTGGACTATGCGCCCACCCGGAGGACGCGGGGGGGACATGCGGCAGCGATGGGATCATTGGACAACTACAATCCTGCAATGCTGGTTTGTGCGATACATCCTCATGTTTTCATCCACCCATTGGTAACTATATCTTTATGTGTATGGAGATATACTTTTGCTCAATTTGAAATGCTATACTTACATTTTTTATATTGTCCAATGACTTTAATTAGATATTTTGATATTTTCCTAGAATATAAATCCCCCTGAAGAGACCGAAAAATCGCAAGGGTCGAAATGCATCGGGGTTTTTCATGTGGATACATACGTCATAAATACAATTGGCAAACCATGCTTGTACATAGGGTGTTCCTTGCTATGAGTGATGTTCCATGTTTGTTTTTGTGTCGCACTACCTATATGGATGATTCATTATTGTTCATTTGGAATTATTATTGTCTGTTAAATGATCTTTTACATCAACTATTTTTATACAAATTCTCTGCTGCTAAAAAACCCCTGGAGAAACTTCCTATTGTTTGACTAGAGTAAGCGTTGTCAAAGCATAGCCAGAGTCCAGTAACAGAATCTGGTAGTCAGCCAAGCCAGAGTTCAGTAACCAGATCGGGTAATCAGCCAGGCCAGAGGTCAGGGATCCAAGTAGAGGAACAGCAAGCAGGATAAGGAGCCAGAAGGGATGTCAGCAAAGCCAGTCTTTAAACAGGAACGCAGGAGATGGTTTCTTGTGATGTGATCAAGGCGAAGGCAGGAATGAAGTGAGCTGGAGATCTTTAAGTAGGTGGGACTGACGAGCAGATCCACAACAGCTGGTTAACTGTGTAGAGAGATGAGAGCTGGCAATTAGCTGACAGCTAAGCAGCCAGCTCAGAGAAGGAAGGGCTGAGCCAGCCCTGACAGTACCCCCCTCCTCAACGACCCCTCCCCCTCGGAGGACCACCGGGCTTGAGGGGAAAACGTCTATGGAAATCACGGAGGAGGGCAGGAGCATGTAGGTCCGAGGATGAGACCCAGGAGCGTTCCTCTGGACCGTACCCCTTCCAATGCACCAGGTACTGTATGCGCCCATGGAACCTATGGGAGTCAACAATGGATTGTACCTCATACTCCTCATGGTTCTCAACCTGTATAGGGTGAGGACGTGGCACCGAGGTGGTAAAGCGGTTGCAGACCAACGGTTTCAGTAAGGAGACATGAAACACATTTGAGATGCGCATACTAGGAGGAAGGTCCAAAGCCTAAGCCACTGGGTTAATCCTGCGAAGGATACGGAAAGGCCCAATAAACCGAGGTGTGAACTTCAGTGAGGGAACACAAAGTTGGAGGTTGCGAGATGACAGCCAGACCCTGTCCCCAACCTGGTAGGAAGGCGCAGGCAGGCATCTGAGGTCAGCATGGAGTCTGTACCTATCATTAGCATGACGCAAAGCCTCCTGGACTTGTGCCCAAGTGGAACGACCAGTTGTTGTGATGGTCAGAAATATAGCAACGTAGGAATTGCTCCAAGGACTGATTGGCTCGTTCTGTGGCCCCATTAGACTGCGGGTGATACGCAGAGGAGAAAGCAAGCTGAATTCCCAGCTGTGCACAAAAGGCTCGCCAGAACCGGGACACAAACTGACTACCCCTGTCCGAGACAATCACCTTGGGTAGCCCATGTAAGCGAAAGATCTCCCGAGCAAAAATGGAAGCCAGTTCCTTAGAAGTGGGCAACTTCTTAAGTGGAATACAATGACACATCTTTAAGAACCGGTCAACCACCATAAGGATAATTGTGTTGCCTTGGGAGTTGGGCAACTCCACAATGAAATCCATAGACAGGTGGGTCCAGGGCCTCTCAACATTGGGTATGGGTTGTAGAAGGCCCTCTGGAAGGTGTTGTGGAGTCTTGCTCTGAGCACACACGGAACAGGCAGCTACGAAGGCAGTTACATCAGCGAGTAGACTAGGCCACCAGAATTGTTGGGAAATGGCCCAAACGAGTTGATTCTTACCAGGGTGGCCAGCTGCCTTGGGAGAATGGTAAGTCTGGAGCACGGCAGTACGGAGAAACTCTGAGACAAAGCAGCGGTCACAAGGTTTCTCAGGAGGAGCATCGACCTGAGCAGCAAGAATTTTGTCACCCAAAGGAGAAGTAAGACTAGTGCAAACCGTTGGCAGAATACGATCAGGAGGAACCATAGGAACCGGAACCAACTCCAACTTGGAAGTGGAGGAAAATTGTTGTGACAAGGCGTCAGCCCTTACATTCTTAGTACCGGGTAAGAATGAGACAATGTAAATGAAACTTGACAAGAAAAGAGCCCATCGCGCCCTTCTGGGGGAGAGGCGTTTAGCCTCAGACAAGAATGTGAGATTCTCATGGTCAGTAAGAATGAGAACCGGCACTGGTACCTTCGAGGAGATGTCTCCATTCTTTCAGGACTAAAATGATTGCCAACAGCTCTCTGTCACCAATCTCGTAATTGCACTCGGCAGGTGACAATTACTTGGAAAAGTAGCCACAAGGATGCATAGCACTCTCAGAGGTAGGACGTTGAGACAGAAGAGCGCCAACACCAGTCTCCGAAGCATCAACCTCAAGGATAAAAGGTAACGTAGGATCAGGATGTGCCAACATAGGAGCAGAAACAAAGGCGGCCTTGAGACTTTCAAAGGCCTTAACCTCCCTGGCGGTATGATCATTTCAGATTTTAGGTGCTGAAAACGGTACAATTATTTTGCACAGAAATTTGGCGTTTTATATTATAGGCCTGTAATTCTAGTGTTTGGTGATGGATTTCCCCACAAATCACTATCACTCAATTCTGCAAGTGATTCTAATTTATTATCGCTGTTTTCTAGCTGGTCTAAAGCCACTTTTGATGTAAAGGGGACAGTTTTGGTTGCTATGGACAATCTCCAGTTTCCAGGCAGAAAGAACAGTTTATATAATATAAAACTGCATGCAGGACACTGGGCAGACCACTAGGGACAAAGGGGATGCGTAATTATTTGATACAGTACTGTAATCTGTAAGATTACAGTATACTGTATCTGTACTGTGTGTTTTACTTTTTGAAATTGGCGCCGAACTCCGTCCCCGTGCGTCGCAACGCTCGCAGGGAATGGAGCTCGGCACTGTGAATTGAGCGAGACACGGCGGCTCGCAGATCACAGCGGGGAGAGATCGCAGGATCCAGGGGACAAGGTAAGTAAACCCTTCAAGGATCCTGTGATGCAATCCCGAGTCTGGCTCGGGGATACCGCTTTTGGTATTGAAAATCCACCCTGAGCCAGACTCGGGAATACCGCCAGGGGGGTTAATGGACTCCGGAGACCAACTCTGTGGGTTACCGTTCTTTCTGGTCATATCTTGACCAGAGATGAGAAGTTATGAATAAACTTCCGATAATAGTTGGCAGAACCCAGGAAACGCTGCAGAGGACGTAACCCCACGGGTCGAGGCCACTGTAGGACTGACAAAAGTTTCTCTGGGTCCATCAAAAAACCAGCAGTGGAAATGATAGTCCAGGAATTTACCTGTTACTGATGGAACTCACACTTCTCCAGTTTACAATAGAGATTGTTCTCTCTTAATTTCTGAAGCACACGACAGACATCTATGTGGTGGCTCTCCAGGGACTTGGAAAATTATGAGGATATTATCGAGATAACCACCACACATAACTGCAACAAATCTCGGAGGCCAAAAGGCATTACGAGATACTCATAATGGCCTGTTCTGGTATTAATTGCAGTTTTCCACTCGTCGCCCTCCTTAACCACTTCAGCCTCGGAAGGATTTACCCCCTTCCTGACCAGAGCACTTTTTGTGATTCGGCACTGCGTCACTTTAACTGACAATTGCCGCGGTCGTGCGATGTGGCTCCCAAACAAAATTGACGTCCTTTTTTTCCCACAAATAGAGTATTTGGTATTTGATCACCTCTGCGGTTTTTATTTTTTGCGCTATAAACAAAAAAGCGTCAATTTTGAAAAAAACGCATTATTTTTTACTTTTTTCTATAATATCCCCAAATATATTAAAAAAAAAAACGTTTTTTTCCCCTCAGTTTAGGCCAATACGTATTCTTCTACATATTTTAGGTAAAAAAAAAAAACGCAATAAGCGTTTATTGATTGGTTTGCGCAAAAGTTATAGCATTTACAAAATAGGGGATAGTTTTATGGCATTTTTATGAATATATATTTTTTTACTAGTAATGGCGGTGATCAGCGATTTTTTTTTTTTTTTTTTTTTATCGTGACTGTGACATTATGGTGGACACATTGGACATTTTTGACACATTTTTGGGACCATTGTCATTTATACAGCAATCAGTGCTATACAAATGCACTGATTCCTGTGTAAATGCCAATGGCAGTGAAGGGGTTAACCACTAGGGGGCAGTGTAGGGGTTAAGTATGTCCTGGGGAGTGTTTCTAACTGTGGGGGGGGCGTGGCTATGTGTGACACATCACTGCTCTCTGCTCCCGATCACAGGGAGCAGAGATCAGTGACACTGTCACTAGGCAGAATGGGGAGATGCTTGTTTACATTAGCATCTCCCCATTCTTCCTCTCCGTGAGGCGATCGCGGGTATCCCTGCGGCGATCGAGTCTATGGGACCCACGACCCGACTCACGAAGCTCCCAGTCGGCACGCGTGCCCCTGCGGCAGTGTGCACGCAATGGCATGGCGGCAAATTTAAAGGGACGTACGGGTACGCCCATTTGCCCAGCCGTGCCATTCTGCCGACATACATCAGTGTGCGCTGGTCGGGAACCGGTTAATCCTCACGAGATTGTAAGCCCCTCTCAGATTAAGCTTAGTGAAAACCATTGCTCCCTTAAGGCGGTCAAATAACTCTGTAATCAACGGGATCGGGTAGGCATTCTTAATCGTGAAACGATTGAGACCCCTATAATCAATACAAGGTCTCAGGTCACCGCTCTTCTTCTGCACAAAGAAGAAACCAGCACCAGCAGGAGACGAGGATTTACAGATGAAGCCCGGAGAAAGTGCATCTGCAACATACTCCTCCATGGCTTTATCCTCCAAGACCAACAAAGGGTAAACCCGGCCACGAGGGGGAGTGGCACCAGGTTGAAGGTCAATTGCGCAATCATACGGCCGGTGTGGAGGCAAACTACCGGCTTGACCTTTGTCAAAGACATTGCTAAAATCACGGTACTCCTCTGGCAGGGAGGAGAGAAGAGGTACACGGGACCTTGGCTACCTTCCGGAAGCATGTTCCACTGCATTGTGGTGACCAGGAGAGAACCTCAGCACAGAGCCAATCAAAAGAGGGGTTGTGCCTCTGTAACCAAGGATAACCAATAACCGGCAGAAACTTAGGAGAGGAAATCACTTGGAATTGGATTATCTGGGGGCGACACAACACCTAAAGTCTGTCCATGACAGGACCTCAAGGTTCGTGTGTTCCCAGGACGGGTAGGACAAGACTTCAAAAAGTGACCTTCCTGGCCACAATAAAGGCACAATCTCTCCCTCCTCCTAAAGGCTCTCTCATCCGCAGAGAGATGCATGAAGCCCAAGTGCATGGGTTCATCTTCACTGGCCGACTCGGTACCAGGAGGCATGGGAGGTGAGGGAGGCACGGGTGGGACTGCAAAGCTCGGAGGCAAACGTATAGGAGGCTTCCGCAAACGCTACTTAAAAGAAAGTCTTTCTCTGAGTCTGGAGTCAATGAGGATGGCAAACGAGATCAAGCTCTCCAGTTCAGTGGGTATATCTCGGGCTGCTATCTCATCATTGATGGAATCCGAGAGTTCATGAGAAAAAGCAGCCACGAGGGCCTCATTGTTCCAAGCAACCTCTGCTGCCAGAGTACGGAACTCAATGACGTAGTTGGCAATAGTTCTCGTACTCTGTTTGATGGACATGAGGCACTTGGCAGCAGAAGCACAGCGTGCGGGAACGTCAAATACCCTTTTAAAGGAGGCCACAAACTCAGGGTAACTCAAGACAACAGGTTTTTGCGTCTCCCATAGAGGGTTAGCCCAGGCCAAGGCTCTCTCAGAAAGCAAAGATATAAAGACCCCTACTTTGCTTCTGTCCGTGGGAAACCCCTGGGACAGCATCTCAAAGTATATCTCAGCATGGTTGAGAAACCCTCAGCATTGAACTGAATCGCCCCCAAATAGCTGGGGAAGCGGGGCGGAACCAGACATACCTCTTATAGAGGTAATACTCAAGGTGGGTGCCTGCACAGAGATTGGCACAGCAGCAGGGACGGCCTGCAACTCAGGTTGTACCGGAGCAGCCATAGTGGGGGATTCCAGGTGAGCCATGCGACTCAGGAGCATTTATAACGCTATGGCAAACTGATCCATGCGGTGATCTTGCTCATCCAATCTGGAACAAATATTGCCAACAAGTGGATTGACTGTCCCTTCTGAATTCATGGCCTTCGCCTACTGTCAGAAACCATGAACCAGACCGAGACAGAAGTACAGTAAAATCACACTTGTTTATTAATAAAAATAAAAAGGTAAATAGAGTAAGTATAGTCAAAGAATAGCCATAGTCCAGTAACCGGATCGGGTAGTCAGCCAAGCCAGAGTTCAGTAACCAGATCGGGTAATCAGCCAAGCCAGAGTTCAGTAATCAGATCAGGTAATCAGCCAGGCCAGAAGTCAGGGATCCAAGTAGAGGAACAGCAAGCAGGATAAGGAGCCAGAAGGGATGGCAGCAAAGCCAGTCTTTAAACAGGAATGCAGGAGATGGTTTCTTGTGATGTGACCATGGCGAAGGCAAGAATGAAGTGAGCTGGAGATCTTTAAATAGGCGTGACTGAAGAGCAGATCCACAACAGCTGGTTAACTGTGGAGAGAGATGAGAGCTGGCAATTAGCCGACAGCTGAGCGGCCAGCTCAGAGAAGGAAGGGCTGAGCCAGCCCTGATAAAGTCTCTTTTCCAAATGTTTCTATGAGCCATTTTCCCAAGAATTCTATGGGGTTGGGACCCTCACTTCTTTCAGGAAGCCCCACCAACCTCACATTGTCACTGCGGAGCCTATTCTCCATTTCATCCATTTTTGACACGTATATACCCATTTGTTCTCTCATAATTTTAATCTCCTGTTTTATTTTGGATTTATATTCCGGATGTTCAAAAAGAAAGACATAGATGGAAAAACTATTTGCCCTAGTTTCCGTGTGGGTCCCCTCCACCACGATTGACACTAGAGCATGGTCAGACCATGTAATGTTGTGTATGTTAGATACACTGATGTTTTGTAATAAAAATTTGTCGACCAGAAAGAGTTCAGTTCTCGAGTATGTACAGTGCACACTCGAGAAGTAAGAAGTCGCTCTCTGTCGAGTATTGGCATTGCCACACATCATACAGGTTCTCTGATGTCACAAAGTGCAAAAGGGTGGCCCTCCCCTGGGGATTACGTGGTGTATCTGCTACATCCAGTTGTTTGTTGGGTATGGCGTTGAAGTCGCCACAAAGAATGGTATGTTCCTGTCGCGCTTTCTGTACCAGTTTCCATATTTTTTTCAGACATGTCAATTGTTTTACATTAGGTAGGTATACATTTACAACAGTATATACTACATTATTGACTTCGCATATTAGTATAATATATCTGCCCATTGTATCAATTTCAGTGTGGATAGCTTTAAATGACACAGTATCTTTCACAATAATAGCAACACGCACTTTTTCTTAGGAGCATTGGAGCAAATTTATTGTGGAAAAGCGTGGGTGTTGAAATGTTGGTGTTTTTTGTTGGGAGAAATTAGTTTCTTGGAGACACAGTAGGTCACATTGTAAGAGTTGTGCTGCCTTCCAAAGCATACTTCTCTTAGCAGGGCTGTTCAATTTTGAAACCTATTGTGGTACACGCACGGTATGGCAGAGGGTGGGAAGTGGACAGACAGTCCACTGTTGTAGATCATGATGATTCACAGATAATCTATATAGGGATAGAAGATTGTGGTGATAGTATATGAATATAGCTTGCATTATTGGTAGTGAGTTAACGTCACAAAATTTAATGGAGGAAGTTCACTTCAAGTAAAGGAAGTAAGATACACCAGAGAAAAAATAAAACTCTGAACTTCTGGTATATCAACAGTAAAACATATGATTCTAACCGAATCTGAGGGGATTTACTGAAAACTGAGCTAGATTGCATTCCGTAAGCTTACCAGAGCTGTATGTACGTAGTTGGATATTTTATATCCTGAGCCTCCTGGCGTCCATTGTGAAACATCAAGTAGGAGAGTGTGGACGTGGTGTAGTAGCTACCTGTGGGCTCTCAGGATCCAGGATGTTCCAATCCTTCAACAGACGTATGCCTTTTTCTACAGAGCTGATGTTGAACGAGTTGCCATCCTTTCTAATCTGGAGCTTAGCTGGATATGCCCACCTGTATATTCTTATGGTTTCTCAGTGGCTTGATGATGGTGGCCATGTTTCTTCATCTTTGCATCATGTATGCGGATAAGTCTGGGTAGAATGATAGGTACTGAATGCAGGTAGAGTGGTATCAAGGTTTCTTGTGCGCATTAAGAATTTTTCCTTGGTTTGAAAAAAATTTATTCGGGTAATTGTGTCCCTTGGTAGGTGCTCTGGCAGGTGTCTCGGCTTGGGTAGTCTATGAATCCTATCGATGGACAATTCAGCCATAGATGCATCAGGGAGTACTTCCTGTAGTATGTTTTGAAAGTGATCATGGAGATCATTCATCTTAACCGTTTCTGGTATCCCACAGATCTTTATATTGTTTCTTCTCGATCGATCCTCGAGGTTGGCCAGCTTGGCTTTGATTGATTGTAATTCATTATCCCTGTCATAAGCATCGATAATTTATTGTATCAGCAAATTCACCCATTTTGTTTTCCATATGGGTTACTCTGTCAGTGACCTCTTTGATTTCAGATTTGAAGTGGTTTGTGAGGTACAATATATCATCATGAATTGTGCTGCATGTCTTTCAAAGTTGTGTCTATCACAGGCTGATTTTTAGTTGACAACTCTAAGATGGAGTCCTGCAGTTCCCTGGTGTCATTAAGTGAGGAGTCTAATTCTTCTCTCATTCCCTCATTGTTAGTTGGCTGCAGGCTCCGCTGCTTAGCATTCACTGGGCTGGAAGATGAGGAGGAAAATTGAGACCAGTCACTGTGTCCTTGGTTAGATTTGGGGTTGTATGCAGGGGAGCTGTGTGTGCTGCCTTTCTGCCCCGTCTCCATCTTGGGAATACAAGCGGCGGGGCTGCTGGTAAAAACCTGTCATTCTGGTGAGTTTCCCAGCACCTTTTTTCCTCCTTGACATGCTGCCCAGGGTCGCCCGAAGGTCTGCGTCCAAAAACCACCGTGATTTGAGGCTCAGGAGGGCTGAAAATCATTTCGGACTGCCGCTGTGGAACAGAGCTCTCTCACACTGCGGCCATTCTCCTGGGAAGTCGGCCACGCCCCCCACACTTTCCTTATAAAGCCCCTCCTCCTCCAAGTAATGTGATGTCCACAATCTTCCTTGTTGCTTTACTGCTGACATCTTCTGGGCTTTTAAAGTATCATTAAACCCAGACTATGAAAAACTCTCATTAAATGCTATATAGCAGAGTGTGCATACTCACAGGTACTAAAGCATTCATTTTGAGTAGTGTGAAATATACTTGGATGAATCCTGCCTTGAACTGTCCCTTACATCTTCTTAGTGTCCCCACTGCAGGCTGAGATTGTGCAGACCAGCTAATGTCCTCTACTGAGCATGCTCAATTTCAGTTCCCTTCTAAGCTCCACGTTTCCTCCTTTTTCTTATCTGTGCAGCCCACATGACTGTAGAGTTGCACATGTGAGCATACACATGTCCTCCTACTGCAAAACACTATGGGGATGGAATATAGTATGCTGATTGAATACATTCAACTAAGACTCACAAAAAACTTAGTTTTAATATAATTTAGTATTAAATATTCACTCTGACACACCGCAACTCCGATTTACGCAAAGAGCCTCTGATGTAGGCTTTTTACCATGTGATTAGCTGTGATCAATCACAGCTGATCACAGCATGTAACCAGGAAGTGCCGGTAAATGGCTTTTCTCAGTTCACACTGACAGGGAGAGCCGATCGGTGGCTCTCCTGTCAGAGGGGGGGTCTGAGCTGATAATCAACGCATTGATTATCAACTCAGCCCCCATCAGAGGTGCCACCACAGCTGCCAATAAGTGCCCATCAGCTGCCAGCCCGTGCTCACCAAAGTGCCAGTAAGTGCCAATCAGTGCCCCTCAGTGACGCCTGTCAGTGCCCATGTCAGATGCCAATCAGTGCCCATGTCAGATGCCAATCAGTGCCCATGTCAGATGCCAGTCAGTAGCTCATCATCAGTGCTGCCTATTGTGCCATCTATTAGTGCCCATCAGTGCCATCTATTAGTGCCAGTGCCCATCAGTGCTGCCTATCAGTGCCCATCAATTCTACATATTAGTGCCAACTCATCAGTGCCCATCAATTCTACATATTAGTGCCAACTCATCAGTGCCCATCAATTCTACATATTAGTGCCAACTCATCAGTGCCCATCAGTGCTGCCTCATCAGTGCCTGTCGGTGAGGGAGAAAACAAAATTTTATGACAAACGAAGAAAAACTTTTTTTTTCAAAAATTTCGGTCTTTTTTAGTTTGTTTAGCAAAAAATAAAAACCCCAGAGGAGATCCAATACCAAAAAATATAACGAGGGTTTGCCTGGATCAACTAAAATTAATTAAGAAATGTATATACTACAATAGCAAGTGAGTATAAATCGTTCATCCAAAAGAACACAGATGGATGCAGTTCTGATTGCTCTAAATGCATACAAGAAAAACCAAGAGAATAGAGTTCTCTTAAGAGGGTCAACACAGAACACTAGGATAATTACACACTGGCTTTATTAGTACAAAAAAATACCACTACAAATTGAACAAAAAGGAAAGGGAAAGGGCAATAGATAGATCGCTGACACAGACCAATTAAAACTAAGACAACATTGTCAAAGGTTTAAAAGCAAAGGGAGCCGCGGCTACACATCCCACACATACACACCAGATATTCACCACTTACCAAAATGTGAGTAGACTAATGACTGTTGTTGAGTCCAGAACAGGGGTAGGAAGTTCTTGGTGAATTAAGTATTCCTATTATGGAGCTTCCAAAGATGAAATTAAACAAACATCAACCAACAGTGTGGTATACTGGTTCAGTGGGTGGACGATCTAAGTGTGCTGATCTAGTATAATAATTTAGCAGTATAGTGGTGTCATTGGACCAGAGACCCTGGACATATGTAGATGATCAGATAATGCAGCATATGAAGCTAACAGCATGGCCAGAAAGTTCATTTGTCAGCAAATATGAAAAGCAGTTGCAGAGGCAGCAGATGTAAAGTCATGTAAGTAACATCAGGGGAAATGCTATGATCAGTGAGGACGCATAATACAAGTGCTGAGTGGGGCATAGAAACTCTCACCAATCGCACAAAGTCCATCATCCATCAAAAGGCATTACTTTACCCCTGGAACGCTGTGGCGATAGATGCCGCTCCGCAATGGCCAATACCCATGTTCGTCTGGAGAGAAGCTCTGAAGAAACCAGCGTCCATTGGCTGTGTTAGAATATTATTCCAAATTCATAATTCGGCACTTATAGGTGTTATATTATATTCATGGCAAGCTTGCAAAACATATTTGGTTTTATGATTAATCATAATAAATAGAGTATGTGTGAATGACCTTGATCAATTGATTTGACATGATTCTTCATCTAAAGCTGAGCATTGCTGGATTTTTCTGGTGTAGCCAATTTGAGTGTGACATATAAGGTATCTTGGTGTAGAATGTCATGAGAAGACAAAAATAGACACGTGTCCACGTAGCTAAAGGAAAATACATTGTGGATTATATCCTGTTAAGTTAAGTTAGTTTGTAGTTCCAGTCATATTAATAAGTACTAGTATATAGTTACTTAATGTAAAGTTGGTAAAATGTGTTCATATTATATTGATGTTTGGTTATATGACATTACATGATCAGCATATCACTTCAAGTATGGAGTGTTACATGTGGGCTTGTCAATCGTATGCCATATATGACTCTGAGTTAGAATCTTCTCTTGTATGGCATATTGCTGAAGTTAGCAGATATGAATATGTGCCATACAAGGTTCTAAGTTGGTGTGAGGTTATGACATTCACACGTTCACATGTAACATATAAAGCCAATGCTTCCATATTAAAGGTCACACAGACACACAGACAGACACACACACAGACACTAGGATAGATGACACTGACATGATCACAAGACACTTTGACAAGTGGGCACAGCTGAATTCTGCCAGAAGTCTAAGAACGTCATTTCCTGTTTCTTTTTGGTCGACACACAAGAGAGCATGGAGACAGACAGCAGCCATGAAGCACACATGCTTTCATAAGCTTATTACAGCTTCATAACTTTTTATTCTATTTCATATATTTTTACCCACACTGAACTGAACTATTATATTTTTTACATTGTATTTATGATGCCAATTGTGTGACAATAAACTCACACTTTGTTTTAAGTCAGTTTGGCTATCAATGCTATTCATCCGGAAGCGCCTCTGAGATACAAGAATATTAGATATTAATAATATTCTTCATTTTGGCGAGCCAGAAACTTCCGTCATTTCTCAATTTTTACGGAAATCTCGATCCTTGCTAAGGGGGGAGAGATTAGCGCAGTTTTGCGAATATTCAAGTCTCGAGAAAAAGACGGTTCAGAACCTATCAACCAAGAGGCGTTTGTGTTGCGTCAGATGTGGACAACAGTCCAGTAACAGACGGTTGAAGACGAGAAATTCTTCTAAATACGGTGAGTAAAAGTTATGGAATTTATTGATGAAATAGCGAGAGAAAGCAAGCTAGAGTTTAAAGATGTGTCTTTATATCCAAATGACCGTCACTTGTGGAGATATATGTACAATGAATGCTTAAATGCCAATACACAGATTGATAAATCCAGGTTCACTGTACATAAATTACGTAAGAAAATAAATAATGTATTAAGCTTAGTGAGAATATTTAACAAAATGATTATGAATGTTGATTTACCTGCTAAAAATGTGTGTACATTACAGCAGACAGAAACTAACAATGTACAGAACACAGGAATACATGAAAATGTGTCCCAAGATTCTCTTAATTGTCCAAACTGCGAGATTTTTTGTAATTACATAGAGAATCTTGAAGAGCAATTAGAATCTAAAAAAATGATTTTGCCAGAGTTACAAAATAACAGACAGATTGCTGTAATAACTACAGATGACAAAAAGACTGAATCTAAATGTAAGCAACAATCCTCTTATATTCCGGAAAGTTCGGATATGGAGAATGTTGACGCTACTGATGAAAAAGAAATGAAACATAAAAACTTATTATGTAGAACTGCAAAACTAAAGTTGCAAATACATGACCAACTTATGAAAGTTTTAAAAGACTTTCCTATTTATGACACTGAGGCAACTGTATTTTCCAATTGGGATTTATTTGAAATGTTTGCGGATCGTTTTAATCTGTCAAATGATCAACGCAATTACATATTTCAGTTGTGGGTTCCCGTTAATTTCGCTAAATGAATTAACACACCTGTTATTGATGACGAAGGTCAGGAAAAACAAAATGACGCGACAGATAGACTGCGACAATTATTGCTATGTATGACCGGTGAGCAAATACCGACCATAGAAATGTTAGATTTTTACAGACTACTGCAGAAGAAAATCCAATTGATTTTAAAGTAAAATTTTGCAAGGTTTATGAAATGATATTTGGAGTAGATGATGACAATGACCCAGGTTTAAAAACAGCTTTCATAAAAAAATTTAAATACCTTGACCCAACTTCAGTAGCCATAGCACAGGAACAACAAAATTTAAATGATATAGTAAGTTTCATTGATAAAATTAGGAGACAATTGAATCAAATCAATCTCACACACGAGATAGCTATAATTCAATGTGACAAAAATAGTCAGGCTGCAGACATGTCAGAAACTACAGGTCTTGGCAGGAATGACAAGGACAGCTGCAGACGAGTAAGGCAAGGAGACCCTATCACGTGTCTTTACTGTCATAGATCTGGTCATATGAGAAAACATTGCTGTAAATTTAAGAGAGACTCACAAATAAAAACTAAAGATATAGAGAATGAAAAATCAGCTTTTGTACAACCTATTTTTTCATGTCAAGATAAAATTTTGACTGAATTGCCTTATGCCACTGAAGTCAAACAGACCAGTAATTTGACTGTTAACAGCAGTTCAGACAACACTGTCACTGAAAGAGAGGGTTTATTGCCATTGCCAAAAATAGAATCACATCGGGATTCAATTTCTCTGCCATTACAATATGTAGCACCAATTATTTTGGACGAGAATGGTAGGCCATATATACAATGTTTGCTGAATGGTAAAAATATTAATTGTCTCATTGACAGTGGATCTGAGATTAGCCTTACCAAAGAAAACATACCTGTGAAACCAAATTCTCCTATGTGTAATATAGTGGGTTTTAATAATACAGGTAATTCCACTGCTAGACAGGTATCTAATGTAACATTTGAAGTACCTGGATTAGTAAAAACTAACATTAACATTTGGGTATGTCACAAAGCAGAGAATATACTCGGCATTGATGTAATCAATGAACAAAAATGGGTGATCAATTTGGCTAATAAAAGTATTTGGAAAGATCCATCTAGGCCCAAATCAGTGCTTATTGATCCCTCTGTATACAGTAAAGTTGGTTCCATTACCAATATGTCTACAGAACAAAAGTGGCCTGATGTTGATGGTAATTGTGCTTTAAAGGAAGTGGTACAACGTTTTCCAAGTTTGTGGTCAAAGTTCAAAAATGACATTGGAACTTTGAAAAATACTGAATTGAATATTGAGGGAAAAGATCCAGAACCCCTTAATCAGTATGAGTTACCACTAGAATCAATTGGTCCACTTTCTGCCATTATTCAAGACTTTGTACAACTTGGAATTGTAAAGAAAGCTAAATCAGTGGTAAATAACTGTATTTGGCCTATAAAAAATACTGATAATTCATATTCTTTATCAGTTGACTTAAGGATATTGAATAAACATATCACAAATAACCCAGTTCTTCCTGATAAATCTAACTTAAAGTTAAATTTGAATGCTGAGGACAAAGTGTTCTCTGTATTAAAAATTATGAATAGCCATTTTTCCCTTCCTTTAACGAATAGCAGCCAGTACAAACTCGCATTCACATTCAGAAAAGAGACTTATACGTTCACTCGATTAATACCTGGCCTAGGTATTGGTGATGGTGTAGTTCATGAAACTATAGCAAAAATACTTTCAAAATTTTCTAGGCCAGAATGCATTTGTCAGCATGTGGATACGATTTTGCTGAGTACTCAGGATATCGATGAATATATGGCTCTTTTGTCTGAGTTGTTTATGATGTTACAAGCTGAAGGTTTAAAATTAAACACGACAAAAGTTCAGCTGATGAAAAGTCAAGTGAAATACCTTCACATGCAAATTAGTCAAGGAAAGAGACAATTGTTGCAAGAAACAGTTAGAGATATCACTGCAATTCCAACTCCAACAACTCATAAGGCATTGCGTCAATTTTTGCATAAAATAAATCATTGCAAAGAGTTTGTACACTGTTTCGCAGAAAAAGTTAATCCACTATATAATCTTTTGAGGAATAAAGGTAATATAGTTGACCAATGGGGTCCAAATGAGAAAAATGCTTTTGAAATGTTGAAAAAAGATTTGCAGAATGCTCCAGCATTAAGTACAATAGAGGTTTGTTCTGAAGCATCTTTTGTTTTGAAAACTCGTGTATCTGAGAATGCCATCTCAGTAACGTTGTCTCAATTACAAGAAGGTAAGGAGAAAATAATTGCCTATTTCTCCAGAGTTTTATCATTTTTGGAAAAAACTTTTGAGTCAGGTGTAAAGCAACCGCTAAGTGTTTACTATGCAATTAAAGCTACAGAGAGCATAGTGAAATCAAACAAAATCATTGTACAGACACCTGACTGCTCAATAAAAGGTATTTTTGAGGAAGATAGTTTTAAAGAATGTCGTAAAACATATCCTCTATGGTTCAGAGCTTTATCATCCAAACACATTCAGATATATGTAAAAGGAAGACATCTTCAGGAATGTACACCAGTACATGTTTATACAGCTGTATCTGAGAAGTCTTTATCTCAGGTTTCCAGCATAAGAACAGAGGAGGACATAGAGCCAGTACTTGTTACTACAGAACAGTCTAACACTAGAATAAGAGCTTCAACACTGAATACAGTTACGCACATTTCTAATCTTTTAGAGATGAGAACAAAGGCATAGTCCATTGTCATCTCTGGGTGGTACAAAACTTTTCTTTTGTTTGTGAAAACAGAGATTTGTATCATGACCAAAGGAGGTGTTACGTCCTGTCATACCTAAACTTCGCAGTACATATGATTTATAGTTTAGGCCATCTTAGACAGGATAAGGACAGTACATTGTCATACAGAAGTTCTCTTTGAAGGAAAATATAAGATAGTATTATTTTACATATAGTTTAACAAATTCACAAAGTTATTGTCTCATAATGTTTTAACATTTGTTG
The DNA here is from genome assembly GCF_042186555.1 of Aquarana catesbeiana. Classification (NCBI taxonomy): domain Eukaryota; kingdom Metazoa; phylum Chordata; class Amphibia; order Anura; family Ranidae; genus Aquarana; species Aquarana catesbeiana. The sequence goes on along the minus strand of NC_133335.1, from coordinate 137,952,313 downwards.
AGAAAAAAAGAAAAAGTTACAAGAATTGAATGTAAATATTTTTTGCCTAATTAATGATACTGCATTTCTTTTACAGAAATTGCATCTAAAATCAAATAAATATGGAAGATAACAAGCTCATATGAAGAGAAAAGAGAATATCAAGAAAATTCAAAGTTAAAGAAGGAATCCTCTAGGGAAGAATATTGGACAAAAGATTTATACTTCAGATTTATGACTGTTTTATCTTATTCAACAAGGTTTTTCTAACCTAACAGAACTTGAAGAAGAAACTTTAAAGACATTTCATGAAGGAAAAAATTAATCAGAAGAAACTTTATCTACTATAGATAAACAATTTGGGACTCAAACATTTGTCCACATATACATTTTTTGATAATCCGATTATTCTGATATTAATGTTCATATTAAGTTAGGATTATCATTATTATTTTTATTTATTTTTCCTTATTCATATATTGAATATTTGTAGGTAACAACTGCACACTCATTCTAGTTTATAGAACATCTTTTGTTCATAACTTAAGAAACATATCACTCTTAATAGAACTATGGAAAGTTATGACAAGTTTTAGAGTGAAAAGTATATTTCCAAAGAGCTAAAATATTATTTGAGCACAAATATGGAAATATATTATTGCATAATTTATTTTAATAATAATTATTGTTATTATTATTAATAATAGTAATTAGAGACATGAGTCATCATTGTTATACATTTTTAAATTCTATATCATTATTTTAAGATTTTGAATAGATAGATCTAAGAGAAGTTAAAGTAAAAAGAAAAGTGATTAGAAAGGAGAGTTATTTCTAGCTGCTTCAGTTCTGAGGAATATTGTGTTCGATCATTTGATACAAGGATGTGTAAATGTGACATGAATGATGTTTTGAATATATTAGAATATTTTGATATGATTAATCATAATTCAGGGGGGATTGTTAGAATATTATTCCAAATTCATAATTCGGCACTTATAGGTGTTATATTATATTCATGGCAAGCTTGCAAAACATATTTGGTTTTATGATTAATCATAATAAATAGAGTATGTGTGAATGACCTTGATCAATTGATTTGACATGATTCTTCATCTAAAGCTGAGCATTGCTGGATTTTTCTGGTGTAGCCAATTTGAGTATGACATATAAGGTATCTTGGTGTAGAATGTCATGAGAAGACAAAAATAGACACGTGTCCACGTAGCTAAAGGAAAATACATTGTGGATTATATCCTGTTAAGTTAGTTTGTAGTTCCAGTCATATTAATAAGTACTAGTATATAGTTACTTAATGTAAAGTTGGTAAAATGTGTTCATATTATATTGATGTTTGGTTATATGACATTACATGATCAGCATATCACTTCAAGTATGGAGTGTTACATGTGGGCTTGTCAATCGTATGCCATATATGACTCTGAGTTAGAATCTTCTCTTGTATGGCATATTGCTGAAGTTAGCAGATATGAATATGTGTCATACAAGGTTCTAAGTTGGTGTGAGGTTATGACGTTCACACGTTCACATGTAACATATAAAGCCAATTGTGTGACAATAAACTCACACTTTGTTTTAAGTCAGTTTGGCTATCAATGCTATTCATCCGGAAGCGCCTCTGAGATACAAGAATATTAAATATTAATAATATTCTTCAGGCTGGTGAAACGCGTCAACAGAGTGACGTCAGCACATCACTGGGAACCGCGTGCTTTACGATCTGAGTGTTTGTCAGCACGGAACAAACAGCTGACGGCCGTTTACTTTCCTGCAATGAACGATACGGAGGCAGCGACCATACAGTGGGGTACTTCTCTCCAGACGAACGTGGGTATTGGCCAGTGCGGAGCGGCATCTATGGCCACAGCGTTCCAGGGGTAAAGTAATGCCTTTTGATGGATACCACCAAAGGAAAGCTCTATTTGTGGGAAGAAAATGATAAAAATGTAGTTTGGGTACAGTGTTGGATGACCGTGCAATTGCCATTCAAAGTGTGACAGCGCTGAAAGCTGAAAATTGTCTTGGGCAGGAAGGGGGGAAAGTGCCCTGTATTGAAGTGGTTAAAGGTCAAGTGTACCATTCTAGCAATTATTGATAAACACCTTTATACTACCCCCCTCCCCTCCTAGCCTTCCCCACCTTTGGTCCTATGGTGGATTTAATGACACTTGTTAGTAAGGTACAGCTGTTCTTTAGATCATGATTGCATTCATAAACATGCTAGTAGCATTTGCACAGAAGAGGTCTTAGCATTTTTATTTTAATGTCTTTATTTAACTTTTGAGGAGAAAACCGAAATTACCAAGACATAAGCAATGCTATATGATCAAAAATGTACAAATATTAAAAGTGCATAAAAAAATCTTACACAGTAGTAATCATCAGATATAAATGTCAAGCCCAAAGGTTTTTGTTGTTTTTCAAATGTTTTTCGTAGTTTTGGATAGAGTAGGGAAGGGTTAGGTTTTTTACTGCTGTACAAGACACCATAACATTTTCTGGATATTCCCTTCCTGTAATGCTTTACTATACAGGAAGTGTGGGGAACTCTCCAACATCAACACACACAGATATATATGTATATACAACAGAAAAAATTCCGCGCTAGAAATACAAAAGAATAAGCAGCAGTAAACAGTGCGACAACACCAACCAAACAAATAAAAATAAATAAACTGCGCTAAAACAAAGGTTATATGTGTTGGGTGAGTTAATAGTGTGACCTAACACCAACAAAAATATAGAAAACAAGTCCAGTAAATAAAAGTCCAAATTCCCAAAGTAGTAGGTATTCAGTATAAATGTGGATGCTGTTCCAAATGAGCTATGATTGCTCTTACCAGAAATCCAAAGATATAAGCGGATGGCAAAAAACCCTTGCCAGGGCCTCTGAGGTATTGGACCAATCAGCACCGTCCGTGGTCAGATCAAAATCCCCTCAATGAATGCAGGAGAGAAGCAAACACAAGAAAAAACTGGCCATAGTGTAGTATGTTAAATGCTAAACATGGACATACGAACATACCAATCACCCTGGTGTGCACATAAAAACAACCAAAAAAAAGGGGGAGGGAAGTGAAAAAAACCCCACCACCGTGGCTGTAGATTGTGCTTACCAACTCACGATGATAAACAGGTTCTTAGTAGGTTAGGAGCTGACATAGAGCACCTTGATACGTCCTCATTAACCCGAAGTTCACATCGTCAGTAAACCACCTCCTCTACTGCCACTTCCGAAGAAATTGCTGGAAGTGGCAGTAGAGGAGGTGGTTTACTGACGATGTGAACTTCGGGTTAATGAGGACGTATCAAGGTGCTCTATGTCAGCTCCTAACCTACTAAGAACCTGTTTATCATCGTGAGTTGGTAAGCACAATCTACAGCCACGGTGGTGGGGTTTTTTTCACTTCCCTCCCCCTTTTTTTTGGTTGTTTTTATGTGCACACCAGGGTGATCCTGCATTCATTGAGGGGATTTTGATCTGACCACGGACGGTGCTGATTGGTCCAATACCTCAGAGGCCCTGGCAAGGGTTTTTTGCCATCCGCTTATATCTTTGGATTTCTGGTAAGAGCAATCATAGCTCATTTGGAACAGCATCCACATTTATACTGAATACCTACTACTTTGGGAATTTGGACTTTTATTTACTGGACTTGTTTTCTATATTTTTGTTGGTGTTAGGTCACACTATTAACTCACCCAACACATATAACCTTTGTTTTAGCGCAGTTTATTTATTTTTATATATGTATATACAGTTGTGCTCCTAAGTTTACCCTGGCAGAATTTATGATTATCATTTATATTCAGATAATATGAATAACACAAAAACTTTTCTTTCACTCATAGTTAGTGTTTGGCTGAAGCCATTTATTATCAATCAACTGTGTTTACGCTTTTTAAATCCTAATGACAACACAAACTACCCAAATGACCCTGATCAAAAGTTTACATACCCTGGTGATTGTTGACACAAGGGGTTTGAATGGCTATTAAAAGGTAACCATCCTCATCTGTGATCTGTTTGCTTGTAATTAGTGTGTGTGTGTGTGTGTATAAATGGTCAATGAGTTTCTGGACTCCTGACAGACGCTTGCATCTTTCATCCAGTGCTGCACTGACGTTTCTGGATTCTGAGTCATGGGGAAAGCAAAAGAATTGTCAAAGGATCTGTGGGAAAAGGTAGTTGAACTGTATAAAACAGGAAAGGGATATCCAAGGAATTGAGAATGCCAACCAGCAGTGTTCAAACTCTAATCAAGACGTGGAAAATGAGGGGTTCTGTTGAAACCAAACCACGGTCAGGTAGACCAACTAAAATTTCAGCCATAACTGCCAGGAAAATTGTTCGGGATGCAAAGAAAAACCCACAAATAGCTTCAGGTGAAATACAGGACTCTCTGAAAACATGTGGTGTGGCTGTTTCAAGATTCACAATAAGGAGGCACTTGAAGAAAGATGGGCTGCATGGTCGAGTCGCCAGAAGAAAGCCTTTACTACAGAAATGCCACAAAGTATCCTGCTTGTAATATGGCAAACAGCACAGAGACAAGCCCCAAACCTTCTGGCACAAAGTAATTTGGAGTGATTAGACCAAAATTGAGCTGTTTGGCCACAATCATAATTGGAGAGGAGTCAACAAAGCCTATGATGAAAGGTACACCTAGAGATACTGTTGTACAAGGAGGATTTGGATTTTGTGGGAATTTCAGAGACCTGGTTCAACAGCTCTCATGATTGGCTGGCAAACATTCAAGGGTATACCCTATACTGCAAGGATAGAGAGGGTAAAAAAGGGGGAGGGGTATGCCTATATATCAAGAATAATGTACAAGTGAATGTGAGAGATGACATCACTGAGGGAGCTAGAGAGGAGGTGGAATACTTATGGGTAGAGCTCCAAAGGGATGAAGCTAAGGGGAAAATAATACTGGGAGTATGCTATAGGCCCCCTAACCCAAGGGAGGAAGTGGAGACGGATTTCCTATCACAAATTGGATTAGCAGCAAGGATGGGAAGTGTTATCATAATGGGGGATTTTAATTATCCAGACATAGACTGGGCGGAGGGAACCGCGCATTCATTTAAGGCTCGCCAGTTCCTTAATGTCTTGCAGGACAATTTTATGGGTCAGATGGTAGACGCACCAACTAGAAATAAAACATTACTGGATCTACTGATTACCAACAATACAGACCTGATCACGGATGTGGAAATACGGGGCAATTTAGGTAACAGCGATCACAGGTCAATTAGTTTCAGTATAAATCACACAAATAGGAAACATAAAGGGAATACAAAGACAATGAATTTCAAAAGAGCCAACTTCCCTAAACTACAAACCTTGCTAAAAGGCATAAATTGGGATAAAATATTAGGAACAAAGAATACGGAGGAGAGATGGGTTTGCTTTAAAAGCATATTAAATAAGGGCATTAGCCAATTTATCCCATTGGGTAATAAATTTAAAAGAGCGAACAAAAATCCTGGATGGCTTAACTCCAATGTAAAAATGCATATAAAAGCAAAGGAGAAGGCCTTCAAAAAATACAAGGTTGAGGGATCATACTCAGCATTCAGACTTTATAAAGAATGCAACAAGAAATGTAAGGGTGCAATTAGGACGGCTAAGATAGAACATGAAAGACACATAGCGGAGGAGAGCAAAAAAAATCCCAAGAAATTCTTTAAGTATGTAAACAGTAAAAAAGGAGGACAGACCATATTGGCCCCATAAAGAATGAGGAAGGACATCTGGTTACAGAGGATGGGGAGATGGCGAAGGTATTGAATTTATTCTTCTCAGTCTTCACGAGTGAATCGGGGGGCTTCAGTAACCAAAACTGCAGTGTTTATCCTCATGACACAACACAGGAAGCACCTCCATGGTTAACAGAGGACAGAATTAAAATTAGACTTGAGAAACTTAACATTAATAAATCACCGAGACCAGATGGCTTGCATCCGAGGGTACTTAGGGAACTCAGTCAAGTGATTGCCAGACCGTTGTTCCTAATTTTTACAGATAGTCTACTGACTGGAATGCTACCAGCTGATTGGAGAAAAGCCAATGTAGCACCAATATTTAAAAAGGGCCCAAAATACATCCCTGGGAATTACAGACCAGTTAGCCTAACATCAATAGTATGTAAACTCTTGGAGGGGATGATAAGGGACTATATACAAGATTTTAGTAATGAGAACGGTATCATTAGCAGTAATCAGCATGGATTCATGAAGAATCGTTCTTGCCAAACCAATCTATTAACCTTCTATGAGGAGGTGAGTTGCCATCTAGATAAAGGAAGGCCCGTAGACGTGGTGTATCTGGATTTTGCATAAGCATTTGACACAGTTCCCCATAAACGTTTACTGTACAAAATATGGTCCGTTGGCATGGACCATAGGGTGAGTACGTGGATTGAAAACTGGCTACAAGGGCGAGTTCAGAGGGTGGTGATAAATGGGGAGTACTCAGAATGGTCAGGGGTGGGTAGTGGTGTTCCCCAGGGTTCTGTGCTGGGACCAATCCTATTTAATTTGTTCATAAACGACCTGGAGGATGGGATAAACAGTTCAATCTCTGTATTTGCAGACGATACTAAGCTAAGCAGGGCAATAACTTCTCCGCAGGATGTGGAAACCTTGCAAAAAGACCTGAACAAATAATGGGGTGGGCGACTACATGGCAAATGAGGTTCAATGTAGAAAAATGTAAAATAATGCATTTGGGTGGCAAAAATATGAATGCAATCTATACACTGGGGGGAGAACCTCTGGGGGAATCTAGGATGGAAAAGGACCTGGGGGTCCTAGTAGATGATAGGCTCAGCAGTGGCATGCAATGCCAAGCTGCTGCTAACAAAGCAAACAGAATATTGGCATGCATTAAAAGGGGGATCAACGCCAGAGGTAAAACGATAATTCTCCCACTCTACAAGGCTCTGGTCCGGCCGCACCTGGAGTATGCTGTCCAGTTCTGGGCACCATGCCTCAGGAAGGATGTACTGGAAATGGAGCGAGTACAAAGAAGGGCAACAAAGCTAATAAAGGGTCTGGAGGATCTTAGTTATGAGGAAAGGTTGCGAGCACTTAACTTATTCTCTCTGGAGAAGAGACGCTTGAGAGGGGATATGATTTCAATTTACAAATACTGTACTGGTGACTCCACAATAGGGATAAAACTTTTTCGCAGAAGAGAGTTTAATAAGACTCGTGGCCACTCATTACAATTAGAAGAAAAGAGGTTTAAGCTTAAACTACGTAGAGGGTTCTTTACTGTAAGAGCGGCAAGGATGTGGAATTCCCTTCCACAGGCGGTGGTCTCAGCGGGGAACATTGATAGCTTCAAGAAACTATTAGATAATCACCTGAATGACCGCAACATACAGGGATATACAATGTAATACTGACACATAATCGTACACATAGGTTGGACTTGATGGACTTGTGTCTTTTTTCAACCTCACCTATTATGTAACTATGTAACTATATTTTTCCAGCATATGTCCTGAGGCCTCATTATTTCTTTTTTGAGGTAACCTCTATTCATTATCTAATGATATACTCCATAGTGGTTTTCTAGCTATCCACTATGATGTATGGTCTTTCTTACTTAATTTTAGCTCACAATCACTGTAGTCCATCAGTCTGCTATATTGATACCCTCCAGGCTTGACCTTGAAACTTTACATCTCCATAGCCAAGTGAGTATATGCTGCATTTAGGGTTACTAAATATATTTTTTGTTTATTCAATTTTTATCCAAAGGTATTTGGGTTTTTTATCATATGTATACCTCTCTATATTGTGTAGATTCTTGACTGATCACTTTGGGTATTTATGTGATTCTTGGCGCGATCCGGGCACCCTGGTATGGCATGGGGCATGTCATACGTATGAGAGCTTTGTTGTTCTACATGAGTGATTACCTCCATGCATCACCTATTTATGTCTGTTAGCAGATGTTTCACCTTTGATATGTATATTTGTGCCCACTGTCCATATTTGAAATATGATTATTTCTCCTTTCTTACGCAGAATCCCTTTGCTTGTTAGGCATATAGGTCCTGAGGAAAGCAAAACATTGACCTGCCATATTCAAGCAGTAATAGGGACCAATACACTTACTATGTGTGGCTTATTCTACGGAAAGCCAATACCAGTGATTTTTAATGTTATATTGTCATTTTTTTATATCTATGTTCAATAAATTAATTTTCTAATATTATGTTGTATTCCTTTTCTGGTACCTATAAAGTCTGCTCCAACGTTCCCTTTTTCTAGCAAATTTCTATGGATGTGGTACCCCCTTGGCCCTTTCTTTATATATAGACTAACCATGAGTGAAAGAAAAGTTTTTGTGTTATTCATATTCTCTGAAAAATGGCCAAGAAATCATAAATTCTGCCAGGGTATGTACACTTATGAGCACAACTGTATATACTGTGTGTGTGTGTATATATATATATATATATATATATATATATATATATATGTATGTATGTATGTATATGTATATGTATATGTATATATATATATATATATATATATATATATATATATATATATATATATATATATATATATATATATATATATATATTTAGTATCTCATATGGGAAGGTTAGAAAACCTGTTAGCTTTTATTTATTTCTGTTTCTAAGTTTCCCTCGCTTCCTGTCTGGTAAAGCTGTTGTCAGTGTGACAAAGTGAAGGAACGTCTCTAAAGGAGCCCCAGATAGCAGTTAAAAAACTTTGGTTCTAATACTACTTCACTCTAGATCAGGGGTGTACAACCTTTTGACATTCCTGGGCCACATTGGAAGAAGAACTGTCTTGGGCCACACATAAAATACATTAAAAATAAAGAATAGCTGATGAACAGAAAAAGTTGGGCAGACCACACAGGTTAACGGTCACTCATATATAGATGTAGTATACAAGTGTAGGTGCAATGAACTGAAAAAAGTAGCAAAAAACAACCCTAACCCATAGACTGATATATGGAAAGGAAGGAGCCAAATATGTATCTTAAAAGAAAACATTAAAACTTTAAAAAACATCTCAGAATATAAATACATTCAGAGGCAAATACATGAAAAAGCTACAATGGTGGATATATATAATACAGTGTAAAAACCATGTATATACAGGAAAAAGTCCAAAGGTCCAGTACCAGGACAGTAAGTCCACACATAGGGCAACCTTCAATGGGAATGAAACTGGGTTCCAAATCCTGGGGACTCATATATAGATAGTGTACATATTTGAGTATTAAAACTTAATTAAAAAAAAAAAAATTATTATAAAAGTAAAAGAGGGCAACATAAAACTAGTGCAACATATGACACTGTTTTTGATAACCGAATGCATCAGTATCTGGTTTGATGGATGTAGTAGCAATTCTCAATGAATTTTCAAGGTGCTCATCAGATATTTTGGCTATAATTTTGCCCTTCGTGTGCTTCATCCTTGAAAATAGTTGCCCACAAATAAAGGTGCTGCTGAAAACTGATGACATGAATAAGGCATGATTCTGAAGTGGGGGATTTTTCTTTTGGAAGATAAAACTTCGAAGTCAAGAGACACTGTCAAATTTTTCTTCCACTGCATGTGTTCTTTAAGCGTTTTAACAAACAATTTAAAGAAAAATATCTTAATGTAAGTTTACGATTTTGTGTTGGGTCACATTTATAGCCATTTGGCCCGCAGGTTGGACACTCCTGCTCCAAAAAAAGAGACTTTGGCTTGATATGAACTTTAGAGTTCACCACAACCTAAATTATAATTTCTCACCACTCATAGCCTATAATTATGAGCTTTTGATTATGTCTGAGCTGCAGGTCTTCCATATATACCAATCAATGTGAATGTTAAAGTTACTTAGCAGCAGCTGACAGCATATTGAAAAGCATCCTCTGAATGCATCTCTAAACTAAATTCTTAACTTCCCCTCTATTTTACTCCAATGATAGGCAGGTCAGCTCATTCACCCTGCAGCTTACGTGAGCTACGGGACAGGCTCATTAGAGTATGAAAAAGTGGTAGTTCGGATTAGAGATGAGTTCAGAGGAAGACCAAACTCATCTTTAATCAAAAAGGCAGCACTAAGAAATTGGTACTGTACAAGCAGGATTTTGTACTACATGCTATACATGACAATCGCATGTTTGGATTTCAACTACTATTACAGTGGCCTTAAAAAAAAGGACAAAAAAAACATTAATTAGAAACTGCTGGCTTTCACAGGCCTCACTTTTTTCTTTCATTCCATCATTGTACTCACCTTACGGATAAGGAATGTCATAAATTAGCATTTATGCTGTGGCAAACTGACAAATGCGTTTGCTGCCAATAAAACTTTTCCAGTTGCTTAGTTACAAATAAAATGTTCTGGCTATTCTATAACAGTGTGTTTCCCCTACTGAAATACATTAATTTAGTAAAAGAAAAGGCAAAATAATCAAATATGTTTCCTGGTACTTTTAATCTTTGGTTCCATTGTGCTTGGTCCCAGTTTCTGATACCAATCTGGCACACAAAATGGTATCACTATAGTACCAGGGCTCTGAGCATATGACTTTTTCATAAGCGGATACCAACCTGGATGCTCTTTTTCATAAAGGTGGGTACTTTAATGGAGGACAACTGGTGTACTGCCTCAGGTGAACTGATAAAGGGAGTATTTGAATGCTTTCACCAAAAGAGGTAACAACCAACATTCCCACTCAATGTCTAGTCTTATCTTAAGAAAAAAAACCCTCTGGGTTAGGTTGATAGTTTTCAAGGTAAAAGCACCCAATTGGTGATTAGCAGAACAGGTCGGCAAACAGAGATCGACTGAGCAACTGGCTAAAATGTTCTTGGCATGTTCTGGTTCCACACCTGGTAATCATGCGAATAGGCTAATTTGAGTTTACCTATTACACAGACATGGTGAGATGCAATGCCATATGCTGATACAATGTAATCTGCCCAGAAAAATGGATTACACAGAAAAATTCAACTAGAATAGTTTGGTCACCACAACTCGCAAAGCCTTGCTGAGATATGTGTGCTGTTATTGCAGATTTCTTATGAAAAAGTCTGCCTGTCTTACTGACACTTTGGCTTTAACAATTTCATTAATTGGTCTGAAACAAGTAAGCCCACTGGAAATTCTAACTTCACTTTTATAGGGCGTACACACCATGGATTTTTTCCGACGGATGTTGGCTCAAACTTGTCTTGCATACACACGGTCACACAAAGTTGTCGGAAAATCCGATCGTTCTGAACGCGGTGACGTAAAACACGTATGTCGGGACTATAAACGGGGCAGTGGCCAATAGCTTTCATCTCTTTATTTATTCTGAGCATGTGTGGCACTTTGTCCGTCGGATTTGTGTACACACGATCGGTATTTCCAACAACGGATTTTGTTGTCGGAAAATTTTATCTCCTGCTCTCCAACTTTGTGTGTCGGAAAATCCGATGGAAAATGTCCGATGGAGCCCACACACGGTCGGAATTTCCGACAACACGCTCCGATCGGACATTTTCCATCGGAAAATCCGACCGTGTGTACGGGCCATTAGAATACTTTTTCCAGGTCAAGAATTTGGGCAGAACTGAATCCATTAAGAAGACTAACCTTTTCAGAAGGAACACCAGCAATGGCACCTTAACCGCTTGCCGACCAGTGCACGGCGATTTACGTCGGCAGAATGGCACTGGTGGGCAAAGGGGCATACAGGTACGTCCCCTTTAAGAAGTGGTGCTCAATGTCCGCCGGGTGCCCGCCATCGTGTCATGGAGAGGTAGAATGGGGAGATGCTTTTGTAAACGAAGCATTTCCTCGTTCTGCTTAGTGACAGGACAGAGATAAATGAAAATAAGAAAGGGTACTAATCAAGTAACCAAAATGGGACTTTTAAGGCATGGAAACAATGGAGAGGCAACAGGAAAAATAATAGTCATAATATTTATTGAAAAAGTTCATAATATATCACAATGTTCAAAAAGGTTAAAAACATGAAAAAATGATTTTGTACAGTGAGCCCTTGTGCCTCTACGCGTTTCGCTGTGAGGCTTCTTCAGGACACGATCAAGGTTCAAAGACGTAACATATACAAGAAAATCTCACTATCTTAAAAGGACTAGGCCTCTTGCACAAGTTTGTAGTAGCTGGAAGGTTTCCAAGAAACATAGGATGTTTATGGCAAATAGTGTGTAGCCTGTAAACAATGATACAACAGGGGCAAAAGTTCAGCTTGTGTTCAAGGGTGAAAGTGACCACTGGAACAAAGACACTGTAACAACCAGGATCCAGAAGGGAAAGAGGCAAACCTTGATAGAGTTAAGCAAATCTAGTGGCATGTAATACAGCCCAAACTAGCGTGTGCTGCATGAAAGTTGGACGGGATAAATGTGCCCCTGGGAGAGAGCCGGGTGCTGTACACGTGCTGTACACAGATCCTGGTTGTTACAATATCTTTGTTCCGGTGGTCACTTTCACCCTTGAACACAAGCTGCACTTTTGCCCCCGTTGTATCATTGTTTAAAGGCTACATACTATTTGCCATAAACATCCTATGTTTCTTAGAAACCTTCCAGCTACTACAAACTTGTACATGAGGCCTAGTCCTTTTAAGATGTGAGATTTTCTTGTGCATGTTACGTCTTTGAACCTTGATCGTGTCCTGAAGAAGCCTCATAGGGAAACGTGTAGACGCACAAGGGCTCACTGTACAAAATCATTTTTTCATGTTTTTAACCTTTTGAACATTGTGATATATTATGAACTTTTTTCAATAAATATTATGACTATTATTTTTCCTGTTGCCTCTCCATTGTTTCCATGCCTTAAAAGTCCCATTTTGGTATCTTAATTAGTACCCTTTCCTATTTTCCTGAATTTTCGGATGTGGCATCGAGAGTGCTTCCTCTTCTCATTCTCCCGACAGAGATCAATGCTCTCTGTCATCGAGAGCAGTGGTTGCTGTCATGTGAGGTGTAGCCCCTCCTCCCCACAGTTAGACTCACTCCCTAGGACACACTTAACCCCTTCACTGCCCCCTAGTGGTTAACCCCTTCACTGCCATTGTCATTTACACAGTAATCAATGCTTTTTATAGCACTGATCGCTGTATAAATGACAATGGTCCCAAAATAGTGTCAAAAGTGTCCGATCTGTTTGCCATAATGTCGCAGTCCCGATAAAAATCTCAGATCGCCGCCATTACTAATAAAAAAAAAAGAATAATAAAATGTATCTATAAATCTATCCCCTAATTTGTAGACGCTACAAATTTTGCGCAAACAAATCAATTTTCGCTTATTGCGATTTTTTTTTTTTTTTTTTATACCAAAAATATGTAGAAGAATACATATCGGCCTAAACTGAGGAAAAAAATAGTTTTTTTTATATTTGTGGGGGATATTTATTATAGCAAAAAGTAAAAAATATTGCTTTTTTTTTCAAAATTGATGCTCTTTTTTTTGTTTATAGCGCAAAAAATAAAAACCGCAGAGGCGATCAAATACCATCAAAAGAAAGCTCTATTTGTGGGGAAAAAAAGGACATCAATTTTGTTTGGACCTCGCATGATCACACAAATCTCAGTTAAAGCGCGCAGTGCCGAATCGCAAAAAGTGCTCTGGTCAGGAAGGGGGTAAATCCTTCCGGGGCTGAAGTGGTTAAAGTGTGTGTTAACTCAAAAATAAAAATGGATCCTGCTCCTTTATAGCATGTTATTTGACACAGTGCCTGTCCTGTGTCATTTGGCCCCCTGTAACACCTAAAAAACCTGACTGATCCTGACAGTTTCTCCCCACCCCTCTGTAAACTGACCACGGTGTATCATGGCTGCTGAGACCAGACACCGTGGTCAGTTTACGTGCCTGCTATCTGCTCTTCTCTCTGCTCCTGTGTCCTCCTCCTCCCTCCCCTCTCTGTCTGTGTGTGAGCCACCCCTCCCCCCTCCTGCTTCTCTCATATCACTAACCTGTATACACCATCAGCATTACCTCCTATTGCAGTGTCCCCCTCTGTGAATTATTTATAAATATAAATGCTGTAAATGCCTCATTTAAGAGTCGAGATTGCGATCACATGACCAGCCAGCTCTCTCATCCTCTCCTCCTCCCCTCCAGACTGACATCAGCAGAGGAATCTCAGCCCCACGCGCTGCATCTCTCAGAGCTGACCAGTCATGTGATCGCAATCTCGGCAGTAAAATTAGGTATTTACAGCATTTATATTTATAAATCACACACAGAGGGGGATACTAAAATAGGAAGCAGTGCTGATGGCGTATACAGGTTAGAGTGGCTTAACAACCACTTTAAGTATTTCCCTTAAGACAGGTGTGCTTAAACTCATTCCTCATTCAGTTGAATGTATACACACAAGCCTTGTTAATGTACCATGCTAAATTGCTGGTGAGTGACATAAGTTCTATCACATCTCTGTATTCCAAATATGTTAACAAATCTGTACAAATAATCACTCATAGTGGGGTTTCTGAACTCCCCAAACTGTAAATCTAGAGAGAGGTTTTCATTGCAGATGAGTCCAAATGTGGGATGGAAAAACTAAAGATCCTAGGTACTGCAAGTAATATGGGTTATTATGATGGGAATGAAAAGAACCCCTTGCTGGTCCTCAATGCCAGCTTGTGTATGCCTGTTCTAGCATGCAGGTTCTAAGCATCAGACCTGACACAGGGAGACTGATTTGCTAACAGAGTTGTGAACCATCACCCAAACACTAATATTCACTTTACTTATCCAATTATGTGAAAATTCTGTTCACTTTAGAGCTGAACTAAAAGTCCCCCTGTTCCTCACTGTGAGAAAGCAGTCTCTTTATTGCAGAAGAGACATGTAATGTCGCTTCTGCAATACAATACACTTACCTGCCTGCTCTCATTGGTCGTTGGAATATAAACTGAGCTGCACATGTTCGGCTCAGCTTACAGCGCTGGCCTGATCTCTGTATGCCAGGATGACGCAGGAGCGATACCATCCTGCGCCAGCCAATGAAGGTGGCCAAAGACTGGCACACAGAAGAAGATGCTGGTGAGAGACAAGGACCATTAGAGGAAAGTCAAGTATAGCTCCCTTTAGCTACGCTTTAAATACCAAACTGTGTGCAGATGCTTTTCACATGAGTGTATGTGTGAGTATTCACAATTTTTTGAGTGAAGATTCCCAACTCTTTCAGTAAACGGCTCAATAGATTTTCTTTTCTCTATTATGAAGGCACAATAATATAGGTTGATGACAGTTTTAGAATAGTACTGGATCCTGCCTATTGACTTTCATCGACTGGTAAAGTTTATTCCATGACAAGGCCTATAACACAGTCAAATATTTAACAATCATGTTTTCCAATATTCAGCTTATGATAAATGTATACTGATTCTCAAGTACAAAGGAAACATATATAAAAGAGTAGAAACAAATGTTACGCTTTGCTTTGGTTGCAGATTAGATGTTCTCTTCTCATTCAATACCCAAGGTCTTCAGTAAAGCTATTGTATTCTTCATGTACTGTGAATCTGGGTATCCTCTCCTGTTTACAGCAAACACAATGGCTGAAATACCTCCTTTATAAATATCCAATACAAAAACACATTTTCATACATTCACACAGTGCCTATGTTATAATAAGGCTTAATCGTATTTTCCTTATTCCTGTTGTGAGATCTTGTTTAGGATGTACAGTGGAAAGGAAATAACCTAAGCCAGGCTGCTACTGCTAATAACTGGAATTTATGACATTTGTATTATTTTTAAAGATCGGTAGCTTTTTTATTTATTCTATAGAGCCGAGCCTACCTTTAGATCACCACCACATGATGTAAAGTTGTTAAGTTGTTATTTTCTTGAAATCTTTAAGTCAAACTCAAGTCAGTTAAACCTACAGGCTGCTAATACATAGGCCAATCATCACGCAGTTACTGCAATAATTGACTACACAGCAATTACATAGGATGTTATGCAATTTACACATTCTTTTTTTGTACTTTGCATCTACTGGCTGCTGCTTTTCTCTCTGTTAACCCTGTGTAATATAAAGCCTTAAATTGTATTTTTGCTGTCAGGGCTACTGGAGGAGGATTCCTTAAAACGGTTGTAAAGGCATAATTATTTTTCCCTCAAATTAAAAAAAACATTATACACAGAACGGCCCCTTACCTCCTCTTCTGGGGTCCCCCACGATGCTTTCTACTCCTCCTTTTCTCTGAGTGCACCTATAGCAAGCCATGTGCTATGGTCCAGCACAGGAGCTAACAGGGCAGAATGCTACTGGCCTCTGCACACAGCAAACAACTTTGCAGGAGCTCCAGGGGGAGAATCCAATCGGCACCTCACAACTGCAGCTTGAACTGGTGTCAGTGGATGGGCCTGCGGTCTCCACTGACAGCAACCCAGCAGAAGGGCTGGCAACAGGGCAGAGTGCTGCTGGCCTCTGCCCTCAACGAACCAAAGATGGATTTCCCGTGGTAGTGGATGGAATTACGGTCTCCACCTGTATAACCCAGGGATGCGGGGCAGTCAGCCCAGATCCCCAACAGCATGACAGAGTGAGCCCAGCCACCCTGTCTTCTCTTCAGAGGCTAAAAGGACTCCAGGGAGAGGGGCCAGTCCGCACTTCTCCCCAGCGACGAGTATGTTCTACAAGAGAGGCAGAGGTTGGCTGGGTGAGTAATGCTCTGTTTGGGACAATTTGTTTGGGGTACTGTGTGGGTAGGGGCATTGGCGAGCTGGAACCATGGACTAACATCAAAGTCAACCGTCTGGGGTCTCCTTCTGTGTTGACCTCCTACCGAAAAGGGAGAAATGTGATAGACCCACCCGGGACAGAGGCTTTTGGAGGGGACTAAATGCTAGCCTCTTGCCTACCGACTGTAGGCCCTGGCACTTGAGGGAGCTACAAGCATTTAGGAAGATGTCCTGTTATGCAATTCAAAAAACCCATTATGGCAGGGGGCCCCAGACAGGTGGCTTGCTGATAACATCAACATCTGCTAGTCTCACAGTGTGAAGCAGTCGCTATTTTTAAAGCGGCAGCTAGGCCTTAAACAGGGACCCCGGGCCTAGAGTCCCAGAGTCTGTGTGTCTTGGGGAGACCTAGACTTGAATCCAAAGTAACATTACTCCAAGGGTCCCCCAGGAATACACCTTCCAAAGAGTAGTATTCCCTTAAAAGCTTGGGCCCATAGTCAGTGGGTAAGAAGCTTGCTCACAGTCCCCTCCAAAAGCCTCTGTCCCGGGTAGGTCTGTCACAGGGGCCTTTATGCAGTTGAGCTCCCGAGCCAAGCTGTGTGCATCCATACACACACACACAGCGTGACTTGGTCCCTTGCTCCCTCTTCACAGACTTTGATTGACAGCAGCAGGAGCCAATGGCTCCTGCCACTGCCTCTGTGTCTTGTGAAAAAAGGGAGAGAGAGCAGCACTGCTGCAGACAAGCAGAGCGCTGGATCAAAAAAGAGGAGCCAGGTAAGTGTTTTCAGGGGGGGGCGGGGGGACTGATATTGGACTTTTTTTTTACACTGATGCAGAGAATGAATTGAGGTAAAAAACCTTATGCCTTTAGTTTTACATCTGCAGGGAATATGCAGCAACTCCATCTCTTTCTTTCCAGTTGTTCCACTCTTTTTCTTGGATCTCCGTTAAATATTTAACTCTTCAGTGTCATCCTTTTCTCTCCTTTTAATAAACCTATGGCCAGTCTACAAGTATTAAAGCATTTTCAACCGTCACTGACCTTTGTAACTGAAGAAACTGTGAAGCAAATTACTCTCAAAATTTATAGTAGAAGAACTCAAGTCACACCCTCAGATAGCAACGTCAGCCTGTGATTGATTTTAACAGGCTGGCTGCATGTGGCTGTGCAGACCACCTGTACCTCCCTAATGGATAAATACGGCCCCGTGCAAGGATGTATAGATCTATGACCCTGTTTGAAAAAGCACTTAGGAGAGGGAGCTGAGCTGCTGATAGAACATTTCTACTGTGAAATGTGATTCATTGCTCCACAATGCTTACAGTTGAAGAGGTCAAGCAGGTCTTGTTTTTTTTAGCTCATTTACTGCTTGATATCATGTAATATGTAAATACTTCAATGTCCATAGCCTGAATACAGATTCACTTTAAAGTAGCTATCTATTATGCAAACATGATCTAAGGTTGTCCTAAAGAGGTATAAAGAGGTGCCAGAGAGAAACCAGTAGGCATTTCAAAAATTAGTACATTATTAACAAACACGGTGAAACTCGAGCAATAGAAACTTCAGGCCATACTTACTTTGACTTCCCTCCAGATAGGGCAGTCTTATGAGGAATTTTGTGCCATGTCACAAAATCTCCATCCTTGTTTGGTTCAATTTTAAATGTTAAGTTTTGGTTCAAAGCTTTCTCTAAAAGCGAAAGCAGCTTCTTCCCTTCTCCATTTTCAGGTAGGTAAGCTTCAAAGGCCCCCCCTCTGTATGGTCCTCCAGGGTGAGGATCTTCTGCCTAAGTAACAGACAACATGATACGCTAGTCACAATATGAAAGGACAGCAAAAAGAACCAGATACCAGATTTCTTAGCACAAAACCACCACTAACTTAAAGAGTAGAAACCTCTTTTTGTATAACTCAAGTACATTAAAAGGTAACTCTAGCTGAAAGGCTAAATACACAATTGAAGCACACACACATGAACTGTTTCACCTGTCAAAGGGTGTGTAAAGTAATGTCCCTATTCTTGTGGTCTATCCACCCCAGCTGCACAACGTGGCTACAACTCTTAATGTGTTACTAAACCCAGGACCCTGCATTCACTGTATCTGGTCTCCCACAGTACACAGAACATGGAAATGCAATTATTTTAGTAGATGTAAACTGCTAAATACCTTTTCTCATCAGCAGTTAGAGCAGTCTTGTGACTTCTATCAGTATCCAGCCACGCACTGGTTAAAGCTTGTAGGAGGAGTTTTCATTCTCCCCTAATTGTCCTATGAGGCTGCAGGACCCCTGACCCTCTGTCTGGACAGTACTGGTTGGCCCTGTGCTGATCACATGCACTCTCCAAAAAAAAAAAAACTCTCTAGCAATACACACCAAACTGAGCATGTGCAGCTTGCCCCCAAGGCTTTGTTCTATCAGCAGATAGCTTGGGGACTGTGGAAGAAGGGGAGGATCAGAGAAGACAGGATCAAACAGCCTTTTTACACAATGTAGAGTTACCTCTTAGGTTCCACAGTGAGTATAACATGCATGCTTTACTGCATATACTGTACATACTTATTTTACTGTTGTGGGTTTAGTATCACTTTAAAGTTGGATTCCAGGCAGCTAAAATACAAAAACTGTATGTTTAATCTTGGCTTACCATTTTACCCATCATGGACTTTTTTTTTCTTTATTGCTACTCTTATGAATAGCACATGCCACCAAGCATTACCAGGTAGACCAAGCTACTACTTTTTGATTCCACTTTCTTGATCACTTTATTTTCTAGTGAGCATACTTGAGGCAGGAAGCTGCATTGCTGAACTAGAAAATAGAGAAGTGACATGTCTGGCTGTGCAGTTATGTGTGAATCAGGGTAAATTGAAAACAAAAATTGTATTGCTAAAAAAGTGACCTGAGCGGAATAGAGTCCAAGTGAGCATATGACATCAAATGTAAAAATGAAAGTTCCTGTATCTAGTTATAAACAAAGTCTTACAGCATCTGTAAATAAGATAGGAAGATAATAAAGGGTGTTGTTTTTTTTTTTTTTTACGTTAACAGGGGTCAGCCATATATCAATTGCAGCACCCACCACGACCACCTTGGGAAGGTCCCTCCTTAGAACAGGTAAAACAAAAAAGGCAGAGCGCAGAGCAATGCCAGCAGTTTAGAAACTTTATTTAATCTAAAGAAAGCATCTACCTACATGTAGCCTGGCTTGAGAAAGTGGCTAAAAAGCCCAGAAATGCATTGCCTGTATTCTGTACAAGGCTGACAGTTTAGTACATGCTTTGCCTTTCTCCCTCCCAAGCTCTAGTCCACAAGGACTAATGTGCTGCTATTGCTGGCTGCTCTCACATCTGCTTTGGATTGAGGCTGCACTGCTGCAGCTGTCTGAGGATCCTGGATCCTTCTCTTCTTCTCCACTTGTCAATACCCAGTGATGCTCCTGCTTCATTGCTGTGGCTGGAATTTAGTTAATTTACATGTAAGTGAATGTTTTTTTTAGATTGAAAAAAGTTACTAAACTGCTGACATCGCTCTGTGCTCTGCTTTCTTTATTTTCCATGTATAATTCAGGGGTATAGATAATATAGGGGTGGGGGAAAGGGGGGTCCAAACCCACCCAGAGTGTCTGCAGCACTGCAGCTAGTGCTGACAGTTTCTGAGCACCTGATGCACTCAGTGCAGCCACACTCCTACTGCCTGTCAGACTTCAGAGACAGGCAGCGACAGTTTAGAAAGAGGGAGGTTCTTTAACTCTTCCTTGGCCCTAGTCACATAACACAGGACTTCCACTCACTCTGATGCCTGGTTTGGTGAGGGGATTTATGGAGTAGGGAGATCTGTTTTGCTGGAGGAAACTAGGGGGAGAGCTGTACTAGGGGGAGGGGAATTGGGGGGCTTGAGGAGTGAGGTAATTCTTTGTATTGAACTGCCCTGATACTTGCACCCTGTGCAATACAGACCCCCGTTAGAATAAATGCATATACAAAAGTGGTGCACTGCTCCTTTAAATAAAAATGTATCGAAATACTCTGTGATCAATACTTGTGTTAACAATAGCATGTAATAAAATGTATAGACTGTAAGCATTAAAGTGCATGCATCCACTATAATAGTGCATCAAACAAATCAAACAAAGTGCTATGTGCTCTTCTGCACCCAATATCTCTGAACAGAATCCCATAATAATGTCAAAAAATATCCACTTGTGATTTACAGTGCATCAGATTTCCACAGTGATTAAAACGTGATTCAGTTCAGTGTTATATCCAATATGCCACTATTCCACCTTTAGGTGCAGTGCTCACTCACCTTAAATATTGACCTATAACAATATAGGTCAATGCACTATAGATATAAAAGCCTTGCAGATCCACCATCACGCTAATAGTGCTCACTTCTCACGTTGGGTCCCTTTAAGACGCCAGGTCCTGCTGCCTCCACTCCCAGTGTCACTCAAACATACGACAGGGACATTCTCATAGTGTAACATATTTAGAGAGTTAAAACCATTTATTTAAATCCAAGTTGCACTGACAAGTTTAAAATTACTGTGTGCCAGATAAACCAGTAGCCATCTACTCACTACACTTCCGGATCCGGATTTTCATCCTAATCGGATGTGACATCACAGGCTCTACCGTCTTGTGACTTCCTCAGACTTGGGAGCTTAGTGACGGCCGCTAGCAATTCAAAGCTGCTCATTGTTTACTGATAGTCATGGTCATGAGTAAATACCAGTGACACGACGTGTCGTGAGGAGCTGGTGACGTCACATCCGGTTAAGATATTAGTTTTTGCCTACGGTCCATAGGTTTTAATACCTGCTATTGTTAACACAAGTATACATTACAGAGTATTTAGATTCATTTTTATTTAAAGGAGCAACGCACCACTTTTTGTATTTGCATTTATTCTGTTTTATTGGTGATTGAGTACTCTGATCGGGTGGTTACAGCAGTTCCACACCACTGATCTAATACACAGATCACACATAGCATATGAGTCCATCTTAATATAACAATATTTTTACAGACCCCTGTTAGACTTTTACTTATGGCACAGTAATTAAAATATATGTTTGAGTACAAGGACTGTGCCATATGTTACCATGCACACAGCGTATAGGCTCACAATTTAAATCCCCTCCACTGTTAGCCCAATCTTGATGCGAGTGCCCCTCCCTCAATTATTTTTCTGCCCAAGTCTGAAATCCCCCAGGACGCATGTAAAATTTTGACATGCGGGCAGGAGCAGGTGCTTAGATCTGGATGCACACAGCGTGCATCTGTGCACTTGCTCTTGTCTGCATATGAAATTTTGCCCCCAGTGCCACTATGGTGACTGTGGGAAGCTGGCTGTGACCCCCTAAAGCTCCACAGCCAGATCCCCACGTGTGAGCTGCACTGCACTGCACTGTATGAAGGGTCCTGAAGCCCACACATCACAAGTCCCAGGAGGTTGTGGGGAGGCAGGAAGGGGCCAAACTTCTGCCTGGAGCACCTAGGCAATCCCAGTGGAAATGGGAGCGGGTACATGTCAAAACTATGTACCCGGTGTCCCCTCAAAGGGGGGGGGGCAAGCAGGGGGGGGGGGCAAGCAGAACTTCCTTTTTAGGTGAAGTTCCACTTTAACTTCCCCTGGTGTGTGCACATACCCTGCCAACTGTTGGTTCCAACTGTATTAAAGGATGCAGTAAACTGCTACTGCTAGTAACCATCAAGGCCCTTAATAGAAAATATTGTGTTTTTACTAGTTCCCAATAGTTAATCAGTGTGATGATGACAGGGGCAAGAGCACCCCATAATCCAGTGGGTGTCTATTCACAAAACAGTGTAAACACGTCATACAAGGAATAGAAGAGAGCTGGTCAGGAACTGTGTTTCATCACTATTTATAAAGTTACTGGACATGTATTCTTTATGTGCAGTACTAAGAGTTTGTTCTCTTTTTTTCCTACAGTATTTCCTGAGCTCTCTGTTTTTCACTCAAGACTATAATATACAGTTGTTGAAATGTTATTATTTTTTTGTCACTTGTTTCAAAATGATACTTAGTATACATAGTTCTGTTCAAGGCTAGTGACTGAAACATTGTTTTTGTGCTGTGTGTGCAACAAATCATTTTATTTTGTTCACACAAAAAGAACTTTCTTTTGGTGGAAATTAATCACCACTGGGTTTTTTATTTTTTACTAAATGAATTAAAATTTTGAAAAAACATGTTTTTCTTAATTTCTGTTATACGATTTTGCAAATAAATAATCTTTCTTCATAAATTTAAACCAAAATGTATTCTGCTTCATTTCTTTGGTGAAAATAACTCAAATCAGTGTTTATTATTTAGCTTGTAGGAAAGTTATAGAGTCCACAAACAATGGTATATACAATGGTTATAAAAAAGAATCACCCTCTAAAACAATCCCATTTTGTTGCTTTTCAGCCTGAAATGAAGACAGACAGTTTTTGTTTCATCCAGCTGTAGTTACTACAAGTGAAAGATATAACCCCAACATGTCAGAAAAAAAAATCAAAAACAGAATCAATGAGTTGGAAAAAGGATCACTCCCTCCTAAAAAAGACATGTAAAAATCAGGTGCAGCTAATCACCTTCTCAATGGCACACAAAGCAATTTGAGTTTCATTTTGACTAGCTCAGCATGAAAAAAGCTTTCCTGGAGCATTAAAGTCCTGGTAGTGTAACTTAGGGAAACTATGGGTGGCAAGGCACTGTCAAAAGATCTCCAGGAGAAAGTTGCGGACAGGCACAAGTCAGGAGATGGATGCAAAAAAAAAAAAAGGCTTTATCAATGCCTAGAAGCATTGTGAAATCTATTATTAAGAAGTGGAAGGAATTTGGTACAACACAGACCCTTCCTGGATCAGGACATCTTCAAACTAGATGAAAGAGCCAGGAGGAAACTAGTCAGAGAGGCTACCAAAAGACCTACATCAGCTCTGAAGCAGTTGCAGGAATTTTTGACAGAGTGGTCATTACGTGCATGTGACAACAATATGAAAAATTCTCCACAAATGTGGCTTGTATCGGAGGGTTGCATGAAAAAAAAAAAACACTCCTCAAGAAAGGCCACATGCAGTCAAACTGAGTTTGCCAAAAATGCACCTTGAAGATCCCAAGGCCACATGGGAAAAGGTGTTGTGGTCAGATGAGACTGAAATTGAATTATTTGGCCTCAACACCAAATTATATGTCTGGCAGAAATCCAATACAGCTCACCATCCAAATAACACCATTCCAACAGTAAAGGTGGTAATATCCTGTTATGGGGTGTTTCTGTGCAAAAAATATGTGGAAAAATGGATGGGACAAAATACCATAAAAGTTTTTGAGAAAAATCTGCTGCCCTCTGACAAAAAGTTGCCAATGGGAAGAAGGTTTACATTCCAACATGAAAGTGACCCAAAGCACACAGCAAAAATGACCACACAGTGGTTGAAGGAGAAAAAGGCGAATGTCCTTCCATGGCCTAGTCAGAGCCCAGACTTAAACCCCATTTCATAATTTCTTTTTACATACCATGTCACCAGTGCAGTAAAGCATCATCATATATCTGGTGTGGCAGTGTGGCATCAGAGACACTGAATGGTGGTGACAGTATGCATAAAAATAATAAAACAATTTGTATTTGTTTTGTTTTTTTTATTAGATTTTATTTCTTTTTTTTATGTTTTTTTTTTTTAACACACTGTGACCAGGGCATTGCAGTGTTACCATAATAAACCTGTACTACTCTGGAGAAGTAATCAGGATTTTTATTTTTTTTACACATTATAAATTTCATTGGTATAAGCAACCATTTTAACTAAAAGAAACTGATTCATTCAGTGAGTATTATTATGATTAGCTGTGATTGGCCACCGCTAATCACATGATACAGATGGGCTGTGATTGGCCTGTCTGTACCATGTGATCACTGTGACCAATCACAGCTAGTAACACAATTGTACACAATGGATGGCATGAAAGGAAGCCATCTATTCTTTACAATTGTCATGTGATCTGCTGTGATTAGTCACAGCCATCACAAGGTACTGGCAGTGGGACACAGTGGGTGACAGATCGCACCCACAGCACGGCCAGAAATTAAATTTATTGCAGGTTACCAATCATTAGATGTGGTGGCTGCATTAGTTTTTCTTTTCTTAGGCTTTTTTTTCCCTATGTGTTTACCTGTTGTTCTGACCAGTAACAAATCTTCTGTATTAGAGTGCCTCCACTCTGGATGAAGGAGCACAGTGGGTATTTGGACACAGCATGCTTAATCTGGGTGGAAGTTGGTGTTAGATGTACTAGCAGATTTAACATTTAATATGAATTCATTTAATGCGTTTGTTAACCCAAAAAGATCAAATAAAGATCCTGTTCCTATAAAGCATGTTATACAGCACAGTGCTTGTGCTGTGTAATTTGGCCCCCTATATCACCTGTAATACCTGGCTGATCCTGCCAGTTTCTACCCTCCCCCCTGTATGCTGACCACGATATATCGGTACACCGTTGTCAGTGTACCTGCCTCCGTCAGCTGCAGCACTGCTCTGTCTCCTGTGTCATCTCCCCCCTACCCTCTCTGCCTGTCAGCTCTGTGTCCGCGTTGCCCCCTCCTATCCTGCTGCTCAAATTACTGTTTATTTGTAATACAATCTCTGTTTTTTTACTGTAATGGCCCCCTGTGACTGTGCTGTATAAAAATAACGCTGTATATACCTTGTTTACAGAGCGCTAATCTGCACTCATTGACTTGCTGCCTATCTCCTCTCTCAGCCCGACAGATGCAGCGGGTGGGGCCGGGGATCACCCACTGACATCAGTCAGGAGGGGAGGAGGAGAGAGGTGGCCCCTCCTGCTGCATCTGTCAGTGATGTACCCCTGTTACACCAGAGAAAACTGTACTTAGACGATAGCTCATGTCCATATAGGCTGGGTGGAAGTGGATATGATGTGAAGTTGCTCTACATGTTGTGTGCTTCAGCGCTTCCATGGGAGCTTAAGCAAATGTTCTAAATAAGCACAGAAAAAAGAAAACCATATAGTTTAAAAATGATCATAATAAAAATTGATATTCAAGACAATTACAACAATGTCTCACATGGCCATAGGGGACAAACACACACACAGACTGGCTCCTGCTGGCATAGGACTACTCATACACTGCAACCACACATACAGTGGAGCATGCCACAACTATGATGACGAGCATAAGCACGAAACTCAGTACATCAAAAAAGGGGGGAGGGGTGTAAACCTTATATAGAATTGTATCAAAGTAATTAACGTTATCCTTGGCGTTCAAAGTAAAAATAGACCTACAGGATAAATATAAGCAAGGGACCGAACCCAGTAAGTATGTAGACGTACAAACAAACTTACAAAATACATAACGCATAGAGAAATCATCTTCAAAATATGTGCAGAGAATGTTGATCACGGGGCAAAGACAACCAGCAAGAGATAAAACGGGCAGGTGGTATACCAAAGTTCCTCACTCCTAAGGTTATCTAAATAGTACTAATACATTAAATTAAATATATAAAATAAAGAGTATATATAGGAGGTAACATACAGGGGTACAGTGCATTCACCCAGAAGTGTAACCATTCACCAAAGGTTGCTTCATTAGCACTAAAAGCCAGCAATGTTAGGAATCCATACGTTAATAATTACAAATGCTTCATTTAAGAGTAGGTGACCCCGCTCCTCCTGCTGTAACAATACCTACAACACAAACCAATTAAATAGGGGTTAAGATGCTCATATGTATCCACCTAGAGCTTTAGATGACCAAACAAGGGACAAGACTATATTAATATAAAGGCCCAATATTGATGACAACACTCATACCTTCTGAGAAACTCCCCCCGGGAAAACCCCACTGTGACTCCTGCTGTACACAGCAATGGCAGCGTTCGAATGCCACGCCTGATACATGCACGCCCCAAACCAGGGCGCCAATCAACGATGGAATTCAGTGGTTAGGACACCCGGCCTGGCCGCCAGTAACCGCACATGAGCCAGCATTCAGCGCACGCGCTGAGCGGGCAGAGGACGCACAGAGGGACGCAGCATAGGGAGCAGCCCACCCAGGGGGGCGGAAACCTCCGGGGATGGGGCTGCACCCAAACGCCACAGCCCAACCCCAGCCAAGGGTTGGCCGCAGTCAGGACTGTGGTGCTTGGCGGCCGCACAGAAGCAGCAATGACATCCACAGCATGCAATGCAGTGTCAAGGCAACCCACAACCAGCCAGACACAGCCAACAGACCTAACGTACAAAACAACCAATTATACAGAAACAAACAGAAACCCCACAGCCATATCAGACATATTACCCAAAGCAGAAAACAAAAGAGGGACCAACAGAGGTCCTTACACACACATATATATATATATATATATATAATATGATAGAACCAAAAGCATATTCATACTAAAACAAGTAAAGATAGTAAGAGTGGTCAAATTCTCCCTCACAATCAACCCCCATACAATATACATTTCCTGACAGACTCCATGGCAGCCTACGTATGGGTTAATCCCTCCTCTCATACCTCATAGGACCCCACTCCCATAAATCTTTGCTTCTAGTCAGAGACCGTGTGTCTTTTTTGTCCTCCTAGGACCAAGGTGTAGTCTTACCTTACGAAGTTTATTGATCCACTCCTGATGGTTTTGTACATGAATGATGGTGATTGCAGTGTCTTTAAGGAGTCCAGCTTCCCCAGCTATTAGCGGGGCGGACACGGGTGATTTAAAGTGATGCCTTGAAGATCTTACTAGCCAGCCATTGGCTGGAAAGCGGCAACATGGCCAAACGTCCCAGCTATTAGCGGGAGGCCTCCTCTTATAATACCCCGGTCGTGCAGTGAGCGTTTACAAGCTCCCAGTCCCAGGACGTATCTCGTTTGTGCCGTGGTGGTAATGTATGCTTTTTTTTTCGTACATGGCAGCCTTTTTTTCTGTGTTGTGTTTGACTGCTGAGGCTCCGTGTATTGACCATGGCGGCTGGGATGCATCTGCGTTCCAGTCCGCCGCTTCTCGCTCTGATTGCGCAGCTGCGAAGTCTCGATTGAAATTGGGGCTTGGTTTGCGACTGCGCGGAATGGGCAAGATGGCGGCGGACGCGTGAGTGCCGTAGAGCGGCGTCAGTCACAGCGCAGGTGCGCTGTAGACGTGAAGACATCATCAACAGGCGGAAGATTCAAATAGCTGTCAGAAACAGCTACTTTTGGGTTGCTTTTCAAGACTCAAGCAGCAGGCTTCCCTGTGATCATATTTCTGGCATATAAGGTAGGGGATTTAATGCTGCTTTATCCAACTGTTAGATTGTGCCTTTTCTATTTTAAAAGCTGTTATTTATTAGCTTTATTGGATTGTTTTCAGTCTTTTTGATTCTGTCGCTATAGATGTGTCACCGCCCCCTAGTGGCCAACCCTTACGCAGCAGGTAGGATAGAAATTTTAGTTTTTCATTCTGCCTGTATTGTTTGGGATAGTATTTAGGAGCAGGGTAATCTTTTTCTTTTCTCTCAGCCCTTCTAGGTCTGAACGTCAATTGTCGGCACACAAAGATAAAGACCAGTCTTGGTCACAACATCACCATTCCACGTCAAGTTCTAGACGTACTAGGTCGTCCTCCAGACACCGCAAAGAAGGGTCGAGATCTGGATCCGGACGCCATTCTCACCGCCATTCCAGCCGCTCTGAGAAAAAAAGCTTGCTGGGGATGTAAAGCTCAAGTTCCAGAGGGCAAATCCCTCTGTGAGTTATGTTATTCTAGAGCTATGAAGGAAAGAGGAGCTGGGGACCAGCAAGTGGAAGCTCTGGTCAGGAAAGTGGTTCAAGAATCCGGGTCCCTCTCGTCTCTCTTTGAGTGGATCCTCGGACAGCGAGGCAGAGATGAATGAACCTGGTGCAGGTTTTGATTTTTCCCTGGTTCCACAGTTGGTCAGAGCGGTTAAAAACGCATTGAGATGGGAAGAACCAGTGGAGGCACCCTCTAAGCAGAGGAAATACTTTAAACATCTTAAGAAAGAACGCCCAAACTTCCCCTTCCTGGGTGAGCTTGGCGAAATCATTTCGGATGAATGGGGTAAAGTTGAAAGGAAAAACTCCTTAATTTCCAAGATAGCAAAGATGTACCCATTCAAGAGTGATGAGGTAAAACATCTAGAGTCGGCACCCCTTATTGATGCGGTTCTTATGAGGCTGGTGAGACATGACACATTCCCTCTAGAGGATACCGTTTCTTTCAAGGATGGTTTAGAGAGGAAGATTGATACTGATCTGAAACGTATTTATATCACAGCAGGTATGGCTTGTAAACCAGCCCTGGCTCTTGCAGCATTGTCTAAAGCTATGGAGTCCTGGACGGATGATGTGGGTGCAGCTTTAGGAAGTGTGTCTGAAGATTTATTCAAGAGCTTACCAGTATACGAACTGAAGCTGGCATCGGTCTTCCTGGGGGAAGCATGCCTTGATATTATTCGCCTAGTGGCACGTGTCATGCTCTCTTCAGTTACAGCTAAACGCGCCCTGTGGTTACGCCTGTGGGTTGCCGGCCCTGCCTCTAAACAAGCATGGTGTAGGATTCCATTTGAGGAATCCTCACTCTTTGGGAACAAACTTGACTCTGCCATTACCCGTGCTACTGGGGATAAATCAGGGTTCTTACCCCAGGACTGTCGTCTCCTGAGCCAAAGAAGAGCTCAACCCAGGCAAGAACCGGAGTGTGCTAGAGATGCTCGCTGCTACAGGCCTGGCCGTGAGTTTAGAAAAAAACTGGAAGAGAAGTCAACCTTCTGGCCAAAAATCCTCAAAGACAGCCCCATCAGGGGGACAGGAGGCTTCCAAGTCCTTTTAACATGGGGCCTGTCCAGACGGAGCAAGTCGGGGCTCGTTTACTCCATTATCAGCATCAGCATCTGGGTAGCCTTGATTCAAGACTACTGGACCGTCAACACGGTCTCCTCAGGTCATACTTGGGTATTCAACAGTCCACCCATACACCAATTTGTTCCTACGGTCCTTCCGCTTTCAGAAGAAAAGAAACAAGTCCTTCTGTCTTATACATACTCCCTGATAGCTCAAGGCGCCGCCATTCTGGTTCCAACCAAGGAAAGCTTTCAAGGGGTTTACTCCCCCCTTTTCATGGTCCTCAAAAAAAAATGGCTCCTGGAGGCCAGTCATCGATTTGACACACCTGAACTCCTTCATCAAGAAGAAAAAGTTAAAGATGGAAACACTGCTAACAATACGTCAGACAATACAACCATGCAACTGGCTTGTCTCCATAGACCTGAAAGACACCTACTTTCATGTCCCAATTGCGAAGGAATTTCAGAAATATCTTCGTTTCGCAGTGGACTAAATACATCTTCAATTTACATGTCTCCTGTTCGGGCTTACAACATCGCCACGGGTATTTTCGAAGCTCTTACTGGCTGTCGTAGCTCTAATCAGGGTCAGAGGTATCCGGTTACACCACTATCTGGACGATCTACTTTTACTTTCCCAAGACAGGGAGCAACTGTTGATACATCGAGATCAGGTCATCTCTACTCTGACAGAGTTCGGTTGGCTGTCAAACAAGGAAAAAAGCCATCTAGAGCCGACACAGTCTCTAATATTCCTCGGAGCCCAATTCAATACGGTGAAGAGCACCATCTCCTTGCCCCTAGAGAAAATTCTGGTTATCTGCGACAGAATTCATCTCGCAATGTCATCATCTCTTCTCAGAGCCTCACAGTGCCTCAAGATAATCAGTACCATGGTGTCCACAGCCCTCATGGTGAAATGGGCACAATGGAAGATGCGGCCTTTCCAGAAGGGTTTTCTCCAACAGTGGGACCCGGGGTCTAAAGACCATCTTGTCAGGATAACCCCTTCTATGAGGGAGAGCCTCCCCTGGTGACTGCAGCGGAAAAATCTCCTCAATTGCCATTCTATAGCACCTGTCTCCTGGATTACAGTGACAACGGATGCCAGCAACAGAGGTTGGGGAGCTCTCTGTCTGACGGAGGTAGCCCAAGGCAAATGGGATTTCCCATCCCGAGGTGTAGTCTCAAATGTCCTGGAGCTCCGAGCTGCCTTCCGTGCTCTACAAGCTTTTCTCCACTTGGCAGCAGGGGCCTCAGTTCTCCTCAGGCTGGACAATACGACAGCAGTATCTTATATCAAGAGACAGGGGGGCACCCGCAGTCTCTCCTTACTGAAGGAAGTAAGCCCGATCATGTCCTGGGTCCAGGCGAACTTTACAAATCTGACAGCGGTTTACCTTCCCTGCATTCAAAATGTCCAGGCAGACTTCCTCTCAAGATTTGCCCTGGACAACAATGAATGATCTCTCCACACCGAGGTATTCAACTGGATTCTGTCTCTGGGAATCTTGCCAGAGGTAGACCTGTTTGCCTCCCCGTGCAATTTCAAATTGAAAAAATACTACATGAGATGTCGTTGTCCCCAGGCCTTCGGAGTGGATACCCTGACGGACCAGTGGAGGTTCCACAGGGCTTATGCCTTTCCCCCAGTTCCGGTCATTCTCCAATTTCTATCGAGGCTCAGGTGGGAGGAAGCCGAAGTAGTGGCAGTTGTTCCCTATTGGCCCAACAGGCCATGGTTTCCCCTCCTGATGCAGCTCAGTTACCGGGATCCTGTTCCTCTCCCTTCCAGACCAGATCTCCTGTTGCAGGGAACGTTTCTTCACCCATGCCCATCCCATCTCCATCTGATGGCTTGGTTCTTGAGAGGGGAAGACTGGAAACACTAGGATGTCCAAGTACGGTTATTGCTACTTTACTGAATGCCAGAAGACCAGGTACCAACAAAGTTTATCAAAGAATCTGGTCGAAGTTTGCGGACTATGTTTCCACCACTGATGGTTCCTGTAATGATCCAAAGATACAAGATATTCTGGGTTTTTCACAAACAGGCCTAGATCTGTCCTTATCAGTAAGTTCTTTACGGGTTCAGGTTTCTGCAATCTCTGCCTTCACAGGGGTATCCTGGGCCAGACACCCTCTTACCAGGCAGTTCTTCAGAGGAGCAATAAGGCTGAGACCTCAAAGAAAACCGAGATTTTCCAAGTGGGACCTTCCTTTTGTCCTGGATTTCTTCTCAGGAAAAGAAATTCAACATATGGATCAATCAGCTATTAAAGATCTTTCTCTCAAAGCTGTCTTCCTAGTAGCCATAACATGGGCTAAGAGGGTCTCCGAGATCAGTTCTCTAGGATTCAAGGAGCCATTCCTTACTTTCTTCCCTGATCGAGTAGTCTTGATTTCTATGCTAGGATCAAATCCTAAGGTAATATCTGTATTTCACGAGAATCAAGAGATTGTTTTTCCAACTTTCCGGACAACGAAATACTCTAATATTCATCCTTTAGATGTTGGAGAAGTGTTAAAGCAATACTTAGAAGCCACAGCTTTTTTTCGGAAGTCCGATTATCTGTTCATTTATTTCCATGGAAAAAACAAAGGATTGCGTGCTTCTTCCAGAACCATCGCAGCTTGGATTGTCCAAGCATCCAAGGGGCTTATAAGGCTAAGGGTTTGGCAGTGACCGCTCATTCTACCAGGAACATTGCTACATCATGGGCAGCTTCCCGTCATGTATCCCTGGAAGTGATC
Source organism: Aquarana catesbeiana (assembly GCF_042186555.1). Taxonomy (NCBI): domain Eukaryota; kingdom Metazoa; phylum Chordata; class Amphibia; order Anura; family Ranidae; genus Aquarana; species Aquarana catesbeiana. Next base: position 137,919,949 of record NC_133335.1, on the reverse strand, counting down.
TGTAAATCGGCCTCATGGTCGTCGATTAACACATTTATGACGCACTATTGCGTAGAACAGGCTTCTTTATCTTCGGTTAATTTTGGTTTGCATGTCTTATCTGTTGACGGTGCCAATTAAACCTTTTTTTTCTTTAACCAGCAATTGCCCACCCGGGTGTGTATGGCTAGTTATTTCCCATACGTAGGCTGCCATGGAGTCTGTCAGGAAAACGAAAAATTTATATCAAATACTTACCGTAATTTTCCTTTCCTGATGGACTCCATGGCAGCAGGTGTTCCCTCCCATTTGCTGGAGTAGGTAAGTTACGGAACACAGTCTCTGACTAGAAGCAAAGATTTATGGGAGTGGGGTCCTATGAGGTATGAGAGGCGGGATTAACCCATACGTAGGCTGCCATGGAGTCCATCAGGAAAGGAAAATTACGGTAAGTATTTGATATAAATTTTCCATTTTAACGCAGTGATAAGGCTCATCTCGACACTACCTCTGGGAATGTTTGATATACTTGCTCAGTATGGGATCTTCCTTAAGTAAATGCAAATGATTAATAAGTATCTCCTTGACTTCCGATTGTTGAGGAAATAGTAATAAATCTGACAGTGGCATAGTTGGAAACTGGTGTTTTGGTTTTGTATAGCAATGTGCTACGTGTTTATGTCAATGCCCTATTGTAGGCTTTACGTAGTGATTTGCTAAAACCTTTAATGAGAACGTAATAACTGAGCTTGAATCTTGAAATCAGATAGATGGGTGCAATTGCGTCTGAGTTTTATGTACTGTGCATATGGAATACTACGTATTAAAGATGGTGTATGTGCACTTGCCGCATGCAGTATGGCATTGCCGGCCATCTCTTTGTGAAACAGACTCGTGGCCAAACAGTTATCTGTATCTTTGAAAATTTGCAAGTCCAAAAATGTAATTTTGGATGAGTCACTGTTAACCGTAAATTTAAGATTGAATTCATTGTGATTAAGTGCATCGATAAAAGCTGTTAATAGATCGACCGTACCAGTTAAGACAATGAAGATATAATCAATATATCGCATTCAACACAATGCATGGTTTGTATAGATGGACAGCAACTCATCCAAAAAAATTGTTCGCTCCAACCCCCCCAGGTACAGGTTGGCGTATGCCGGTGCCCATAGCCACCTCCTGTACCTGGAGGTAGCGGGTTTCTTTGAACACAAACCAGTTGTGAGTCAGTATTACCAGGAGTAGTTCCAGTATGATTTCTGGAGTAGAGAGCCTCCACATACAAAGTCACGAGCAGGGCGTCGGGAGGGACGACAAGACCTTCAATGTGTTTGAGAAGATCAAGTGTATCCTTAGTATAGGACGGCAAACCTACTACATGTGGCATAAGGACTGAGTCGATGAGTCAACTTGTGTTATCAGTTAGAGATCCGATTCCTGAAACAATCGGACTGCCAGGAGGCAACACACGGTCCTTGTGCACTTTGGGAAGTGCATAAAAGGTTGCTTCCCTGGGGAAACCGGGTGTTCAGGTAATCGTACATGTCTTGATCAATAAGTCCTGACTGATGGGCATTATTGATGATAGAAAGATATTCAGTCTAAAGAAGATGTGCGAGATACTGTAATACATTGATACCATGCTTGATTGTTTAAAATATCTGTACACATTTTCTCATATTGTGTATGAGTTAACAAAACCACATTCCCACCCTTATCTGATAACTTATAAAAGAAACAGGGGGGGGGGCGCCTCTCTAAATTTAGTATTAAAACAGTATAATTTATTGCACAAGATTAAAAACACTTACAAGATATGATGAGCATGACTCCCACTTATAAGTATGTAGTCCTGGCAGTTCTACTGCATCCCACAGGCTCCTTGCACGATCCGGGTAGCTGGGAAAGGTTCTGGCGTGATGTTATGCTGAATAGCTGTACATTCAGGAAAACCAGGAAGTAGTCAGCTCAATGCTGACCAGCTTGGACTGGAAGCAGAAATGATGTCCGAGCTGACTACTTCCTAGTTTTCCTGAATGTACAGCTATTCAGCACAAAATCACACCAGAACCTTTCCCAGCTACCCGGATCATGTGAGGAGCCTGTGGGATGCAGTAGAACTGCCAGGACTACATACTTATGATGAGCATGACTACCAGTTACTGTATATCTTGTAAGTGTTTTTAAGCCATGGTAGTACTGAATTGATGAAACTATTGATCACCCAATACCAAGCTGATCTCAACAGCTTGGACCAAGATATCTTATTGCTACAATCAAAACATGATGCCATCAAAAATCACACTTTATATGTAAAACGATGGCATGAGGTAAAAGAGTATGTAACTAAAACCAGCAAGGAAATTATTTCCAAGAAACAAAACAAAATGGTGAAAGATCGTACAGCCTTTCTGGAGGGGTATGCTTACAAATGGCAGCATCCCCCACAGGGTAGAGGCCCTAGATATTCCTCCAGGACCAATAGGGTCAGACATGACTACAGAACTACTAATGACGATACTGAGTATGACTCTTCTGTCTCTTTTTCTGCTCCACAGCTGGCTTCAAGCAAAGGCTCATCTTCACTACAGAATCACAATTTGGGTCCACGTAAGAGGAACAATGGTGGTGGGTACTATACATCTCACTCTAAAAACAACCTAGATAACCCTTACATCAACTTTGCACCGCCTTTGGGTGATTCTGTCTACCATGGTGATGGGTCAAGGTCACAAGACAAATACCTAGGTGCCACGGCCATGCAGGCCTTACATATTTTCAATTTACAAAGTTACGCATCCCTCACGAGCTGGCTTCAAGCAATGGCTCATGTTCACTACAGAATCACAATTTGGGTCCACGTAAGAGCAACAATGGTGGTGGGTACTATACATGTCACTCTAAAAACAACCTATTGAGTTAGGTAACCCTCACATCAACTTTGCACAGCCTTTGGGTGATTCTTCCTACCATGGTGATGGGTCAAGGTCACAAGACAAATACCTAGGTGCCACGGCCATGCAGGCCTTACATATTTTCAATTTACAAACTAACGCATCCTACACACCTCTGAATGCTCTTAATGTGTCCAATCTATTTCTTGCACCCGACACATTGGGATCTACAGCCAGTTCAGTAATGCAAATGCCCATACACACCTCTCAAACACCACTACAACTGATACCTGATACCCCCTTCAGATTCCCACAAAGCAAAGTACTTTAGACCCTCACCTCCAGGCTACTCCCCAATCATCAAATTTTCCTATACTTGCCCCCAACCCACTCTCGACGTAGCGTTGGATATAATCAAGCTCACTCCATATACGTTTTCCAAACAAGGATTGGAAGTTCTTAAACTTGGCCTGAGTTTTTTTCCATCAACTCAGATGGACAAATATGAAACAATTAAAGATATTTATCTATTTGCAAGGAATCTAACTTTTTTAAGTACATGTTTGATCAAGATCGTATTAGATCCAAACAGGAACGTGAACTCTCCGGCAACATCAAACACTTTACTATAGAGGACTTTCAAACCCTCCGAGACCTGATGCTTCTGTTGCAGTGATTCCCCAAGACCGCAGGGGTGGTAACCGGGACAAATGGATTCTCCAGAAGGAGACATTTTGGATTGAGCGATTAAATGCATTACGGTATCCAGGGATCAATGAGACACAGTCTTACAGGCCTTTACTTTACACCATTCGACTCAGGGTATTTGGGCTACATTTCTTTGTTTACCCTATCCATTTGAGTCTTGGGGCCTGCAATGACTTTGCTGCTTGACCCTGTGGGTAGCGATGATAATGTTAAACATGTCTGACCTATACGCCCATCATGGGAGATATACGCATAATCCATTCTCTATGGTGCAGGGTGGTTTCCAATTGTTAAAAGTATATTATATGGGGGTTGATTGTGAGGGAGAATTTGACCACTGTTACTATCTTTGTTTTAGCATGACTATGCTTTTGGTTCTTTTATTTCATATATATGTAAGGACCTCTGTTGGTCCTTCTTTTGTTTTCTATTTTGGGTGATACAGTATCTCACAAAAGTAAGTACACCCCTCACATTTTTGTAAATATTTTATTATATCTTTTCATGTGACAACACTGAAAAAATTACACTTTGCTACAATGTAAAGTAGTGAGTCTACAGTTTGTATAACAGTGTAAATTTGCTGTCCCCTCAAAATAACTCAATTCACACTGATTAATGTCTAAACCGCTGGCAACAAAAGTGAGTACACTCCTAAGTGAAAATGTCCAAATTGGGCCCAAGGTGTCAATATTTTGTGTGGCCACTATTATTTTCCAGCACTCTCTTAACCCTCTTGGGCATGGAGTTCACCAGAGCTTTACAGGTTGCCACTGGAGTCCTCTTCCACTCCTTCATGACGACATCACGAAGCTGGTGGATGTTAGAGACCTTGTGCTCCTCCACCTTCCGTTCGGCTTCTTTAGCAAGGCAGTGGTCGTCTTGGAGGTGTGTTTAGGGTCGTTATCATGTTGGAATATTGCCAGGCGTCCCAGTCTCCGAAGGGAGGGGATCATGCTCTGCTTCAGTATGTCACAGTAGATATTGGCATTCATGGCTCCCTCTATGAACTGTCGCTCCCCAGCAGCACTCATGCAGCCCCAGACCATGACATTCCCACCACCATGCTTGACTGTAGGCAAGACACACTTGTCTTTGTACTCCTCACCTTGTTGCTACCACACACGCTTGACATCAGCTGAAACAAATAAGTTTATCTTGGTAGAAATATGTCACAGCAACAAATACCATAACATTAGCAGCGTTAAAATAATCCAAACGTTTTAGGATTTGTTAACAGTTCACTAAAATAGTTAAATAAGCATGAAGTCCACTTTATATATAAAATGAGGTAGATGTAAATGTAGGATTGTCCATCACAGAAAAAACACGTTGCAGATAGTAATTCAAAACAATCGCCTCCTCCACACTGCACGTGTCACAATCCCCTTAGGAAATGCTCTTACCAGATGATACTGGGTTATACACTTATCTGTCAATGGATGATGTCTGCTCACTGCATACACTCCGTCAGATGATCCTGGGTTATACACTTGGCTTGCAATGGGTGTTATCATCTCTCTGCATGTAATCCATCTAGATGTTTGCTTGTCACAAGCAGAGAACATGCCCTCTGACGAAGCAATCACAAAACTAGTCAGGGCTTGACCACGCAGCAACCTACATCGTCGGCTTTCCTGCTTGCCTAACCCGGGAACACCGCTGGAGCGGTGAGAGATAGTCAGGAATATCGACTTGTGATACATTGTTGTTACATGCTCTTTTATTTTGAATTACATTGTAAGTGTGCAATCTTAAGGAAACTCATAATAAATACCTTTTAGTACTGGATTACGCTATGTGTATCTTTGTTCTCTGCTTGTGATGACCAAACATCTGGATGGAGGAGGCGATTGTTTTGAATTACTATCTGCAACGTTTTTTCTGTGATGGACAATCCTGCATTTACATCTACCTCATTTTATATATAAAGTGGACTTCATGCTTATTTAACTATTTTAGTGAACTTTTAACAAATCCTAAAACGTTTGGATTATTTTAGCACTGCTAATGTTATGGTATTTGTTGCTGTGATATATTTCTACTTTAATGTTTTATTATTGTAGCACTGACCCCCGAAGGAGCTGCTGAAATAAATCGGGTTGTTACCGTCACCCCTTTACCTGTAGTTTCACCACATCAGGAACCTAGAGTCCATGTTGAGCTTTGTATCCAACAATGTATGCACCAGTCACTTTAGTATTTTTCCAATGCTTTAATGAAAAACTTGAAGGAAGTAGCAGTGAAGAGGTAGAAAGGGAGTTGCAGGGAAGTTCAAATACCTTTTTCAGATCACTGAGGGATTGAAGATCTTAGAGACGATTATACCTTCAGTTCAAAGATCTTTGCCCACCCGGATAGGTCTCTCTCACTAACCTAGCAGCCGGAATGGAGCACGAACAAAAAGTCTCTGCCACAGACTTTAAAGGAACAAAATAGCTTTTAGATGAACAGTGACACAGTACCAGAACCTTTAAGCCAACCCGGCAGTACTGTGCAGTAAGTTAGGTTAGGATGCATCCAAAAAAAGAGAGGAAAGTGCACCAAAAATGAGCCACGTCCATAAATCATTGCGGATACAAAATAAGGTAGTACTGAGTATTACCAGGGAGGCGGACTTTTTAGGCTAAGAAACAGTGGAGAAGATATAGAAGTATAAAAAATATAAATTTATTGAAAAATACAAATATCTAAAAAACAATGACAATTGTAACATATAGCATCTATGATTATTGTGCAGTGAGCCCTTGTATGTCTACGCGTTTCACCGTTAGGCTTCCTCAGGACACGGCCAAGGTTCACAGATGAGACAGAGAAGGGAACATGTCTCTCTATCTAAAATGAGATATAATGTCATTAGACACGCACAACTAACACATAAACAAACTAACGATAAAAATCATGCGCTAAGCAACTGCGAGTTAGCATGCATCCTCCAATTGAGTCACCAGGCCCCTCTTGAGACCAGCCTTCCGCACGGTCCTCCCCAAGATGAGTCCTCCCCTGGATCTTCTCAATTGCTTGGCTTCTTCCCGCAAGACAGACAGCACAGGACCACCTCAAAACCAGCAGGCCCCAGACAACCTCTGGGCCCACTTATAGTAACGCAGCCTCGGGCCAGAATGGCCCCGAGACTGAAAGGAAGCCATCACATACCTTCAGACCAGGAGGGCCAGCAGGTAAAGAAGAACCAAAAATGGCGTCTGCCCCTTAAGTACTCTCTCCCAGAATGCATAGCAGTGGACCACCTCTGCCGAGTTACCTCTGAGAAAGAAGAGCACTCAATACACTTCAGCCTGTTGCTTTTCAACACTGGCCTGGGCTGACAACGACACCTACAGGCGGCATTGTGAAACTGCACACAACACTGCCAATGCTGGAACAGAGGCTAATTTAGCCATAAATTAAATCTGAACTATGTACAGAACAGATAACCCACTAAATTTACATATAAGCGCCTAATCAACAGGAGCAGGGCGCTACATTGTTATAGTAGCTACTCTTGTTTTTTTAAAGTAACACATTTTCCATGAGCGCTGAGGGAGAGATACCAACTGGGTGTTGAATTATTTCTCATTTTTCTGCCAAGTTTATCTTGGTCTCATCAGACCACAGGACATGGTTCCAGTAATCCATGTCCTAATGCCCCCTACACACGGTCGGATTTTCCAATGGAAAGTGTCCGATCGGAGCGCGTTGTCGGAAATTCCGACCATGTGTGGGCTCCATTGGACATTTTCCATCTGATTTTCCGACACACACAAAGTTTGAGAGCAGGATATAACATTTTCCGACAACAAAGTCCGATCGCGTCAATTCCGACCGTGTGTGGCCTTTTCCGACGCACAAAGTGCCACACATGCACTGAAGAAATTCCGACACTGAACAGCTCGGTCTGGTAAACTTAGCGTTCGCAATGGATACAGCACTTTCGTCACGCTGCAATGTTAAAAATGGTTTAATACAGCGCACTCTCTTCTTTATAATGTGACAAGAATTAAGTAGTTTTGCTGCTCATATTCACACACACTTCTCACAAACTTTGTTGTTTTTTTTCCTTGGGATTCCCTGAATATATTGTTATTTGTCACATCGTTCAAAAATTTTTATTTTTTTTTTTTTTTGGTTTTAAAGCCATTTTTCTTTTCGATTTTATGTTTGTATTTTTTCAAAGGCTGATCTTTGTTTAATGTTATTTTTAGTTTTACTCCAGACTATTTTTGTGTGTGTTTTGTGTGTCAAGTTACCACAACACCATTGATATCTTTTATTATTTAATCTCAAGGAGATTGTTTGGTGTTGGTGTCCCTTGTTAATTTCACATGTATTTTTGCAATGTACCTGAATCCTCACAAACAAATTGTCCTTTTTGAAGTCAAACACACATAGGCAAGTATAATTCAAACCAAAAATCCTTTATTAAGGGATCAGAACCAAACAAAAAGGGAGGCAACGCTGGATAAACAGGAGAAATTACTGAAGCCTGGGACCCCCAGGGCAGACATCAATTCTTGAACATCAAAATTGGTGGCCTGAGGAGTCCATATGTAAGGGAGGGCAGTCTGGTCCAGAAGTCCCAGAGATCCGGAAAGCAGCAGATGACATCTGTGTCCCCAGGCTCTGGTACCACAAGAGGCTGCATCTTTTGGCCGACCAGACTGGATCCAGGGTCCTCACTTTCTGGTCTTACTTCCACGCTTCATTCCGGGCTGTGGCTGTGCTGTTGGAGATGTGGCAGGAGGAGGAGTAGGACCTGGAGGAAGAGGAGGACTAGGAGGACCTGGAGGAGAAGGAGGAGGAGGAGGAGGACCTGCAGGAGGAGGAGGAGGACCATGTGGGAGTTCATAAAGGTGTGTATGAGATGTAATTTGGTCCCTCATACCTTTATTAAGAGCCTCCAATATTAACGACTCACACATGAGTTGTTGTCCCTCCTCCATCCTCTGCATTTTAGAGGCAATGATGGCAGCGAAGTCATCCTCCACGGTGTGTGGTGCTCCCAGGGCCTCTGTAGCCCTCCAAAAGAGGCCTATGGCAGCCTCCTCTAGAGCACTCCTCCTCCTGCCACTTTCTCTTTCCAGGTGTAGGGGAGGGACCGGCATATCAGGCAGCCGGCTCAGCGCGGCCACCTCCTGGCTGAGACTTCCCTGTGTATGAAAAAGGGACATGGTTTTAGTTTTTGCATCATCAAGCACAATCATAAATTAGTACTCAAAAATAACATCTAGTTAACATCATTGATTGGACAACCTGAAATATTTAGAGGAATGCTATACCTGGCTCAATCTGGGCTCCTCCACATGTTGTTGCCTGGAAGGCCCAGGTTGGGGCGTCAGAAGCCTCAGCTGGAGGGGAAGGAAGCGTGGAAGGAAGACTGGAGAGTGATGGCCTGGGTTCAGTCTGGCCTGCCAGAAAATGCAGCCTGTCATAGTACCACATCCTGGGGACATAGATGTCATCTGCTGCTCCGGATCTCTGCGAATCCTGGACTTTCTGGCGCTCCCTTACATATGTGCTCCTCAGGCCACCAATTAGGATCTTCAAATATGTGATGTCTGCCGTGGGGATCACCTGCTTCACAATTTCCAACAATTGATCCAGCGCTGCCTTCCTCTTTGTTTGGTTCCTGTAATGTAGGTGGTTGATCTCCCACAGACAAGGCAGCTCCCTGAACATGTCAATGAAGATTGCCATGAAGTCTATATCATTCAAGATATCCATTTTCACTGCAATACACAACACAAGACAAACCCTAATGTCACGCCAAACTCTAATAATCTTGTTACAATATAGGCCTCAATGTAGAAGCAGTATAGGCACAAGTATGTCTCTTACCTTCGTTCTGACGATCGGCGCCTCCAATGCTCCTTCCTCCGCTCACAGATCGTACGTAATACGCACGTGTGGTACGCTTTATACACACTGCGCATGCGTGTAACTCCGCCTGCCCCTGACGTTCTTTCTAGTCTATTCCCCACCCCTTTTCGTTCGGCGCAGTGGGTGAAGAGCACATGGCGGAGTCAGAGCAGGTGCGTGCTAATTACAGGAACGAGGAGGAGGAAAGCCCGGATCCGGACACGTCCCGATCCAGAAGGAGAAGATTTAAGGCCACAAATATGTCCTTTGGGGAGATGTTGGACATCCTGAAGAAGGCCGACTATGATGGGAAGTATGGGCCTTACCCCAACCCCAATATCAGAAAGGCCAAGATCATTGCGAAAGTGGTCAAAAGTCTGCACAGCAATTTCGGGGTACGACGATCGAAAGATCAGCTCAGGAAGCGGTGGTCGGACCTGAAATTAAGAGAGCCCGAGCAGTACCGAAAGATCCGGAGAGTGCTGCAAAAAAGTAAGTAGTTGTGCTGTGTTCCTATTCTTTTTGTCTTTATTACCTTCGTGCTGCTCCATATGCTTTTCTTAATTGTTGTACAGTTTAAAATGGCAATTTTAATGTTCATGAGCCCATTATTCGTTCGTATCAAACTTTTTTTTTTCGGCCTCTAAAACACCATTGTTTAGGCCATATGCATTTTCCGACATTTTTTAGGGCCTACTTGGATGCAAAATATTTGGTTGTGTAGATGGCTTTGTTACTAGAATGAAATGCAAACTAGATTCTGTGTAAGGAGAGGACACTCAGCAGCTGTTTTCACATCTGGACACTGGAGCACTAGTGTGGGACACAAGAACACCATTTTTATTAGGGGTCCCACACAGGTGCTCCAGTGTATACTATAGGGGGGGTCTCCATCTGTGAAGCTTGTACAAAACAGGTAAAGTATTGCAGGTTGACAAAGGACACTAAAAAAGCGACATCTTTGAACTCTGCTAAAATAGACAATTGTACCACACTTCCAAGCAATGTTTCCTATTTATAGTTCTGCCATCAAATATCTGTGTGCTAATTATACCATTTTTGTTTTATATAGGGGAGAAAAGACTCGGAGGACACCCCTCATCCGAGGAGACCAGAGACCTCCCACCTCTGGAAGAAGGTGAAATACCCCCAACACAAGTGGAGCAGGAGGAGGAAGAAGATGTGGTGGAAATTGGCACCACAACAGGTGAGTGTCTGCGACCACAGACTCAGGTAAGAGATGGATGCCGGCAGATTGTTGATACCTGTTTTTGTTTGGTTTCTCTCTTTTTAGGTGATAGTGAGGTTATAGATCGAGATCCTTTCACATCAGAAAGTGCCCAGATCCTGATCGGGGAGATCATGGGGTGTAATTTAGAATTGGAAAACATTAAGAAAAAAATCAATGATGTGATTAAAAAAAAAATAACATCATTGATGTTTTGGGGCGAATTTAAAACCCCACAAAATCACTTTCGTTTTTTGTGTGGTACAATCTTTTAACTTTTTGAGCGATGTTTTGAAAAGCCAAATTTGGAGGATGCACACAGTGTGCCAACATGTGCTATCTGCCATCACGGGAGATTAAAGGACGCGTTTTGGGGGTGCAACCCCTTCCTCAATAATAAAGTAGCGGTGAGGAAGGGTTTGCTCCCACAAAACACGTCCCTTGATCCCCCGTGATGGCAGCTAGCACATGTTGACATTCGTAAATTGGTGTGCATCTTCCAAATTTGGCTTTTCAAGGGGTGACTTCACCCCATCTGAACGCAATATCAAACACAGTTCCTAAATACTCATGTCTGATATTGCCTTCAAGTTTTACCATATGTGAACTTTGTAAGTTCAAGTTTTTTGTGTTTCTTGTTGGTTTTACACAGGCCTGTTTTATCGTAAATGGACATTTCTATTTTTGATAATGCCACCCCCAAAATTGTTATACAACAAACATGTTGGTTTGTTTTAAAAACCGTTTCTAAATGCACATGTGATTGTGCAGCTATTAAAAAGTTTGTTAATCAAGAATGTGTGCATTATTGTCTCAATGCTACAACACTTTTGTGGTGATGTAATTGCTGTTTTCTGAGAAAATGGTGGTTATTTCCTAAGGGCAAATCCTCTTTGCACTACAAGTGCATTTTCAGTGCAGTTTCAAGAGCACTTGTAGTATAAAAAGTGTATACGCCTTTAGTAAATAACAGCCAACAGTGCTTTGTATAAGGTTACACAATCACGCCATTTTCTGGACTCCACACATTGCTGTCAGGGTCAGCTAAAACAAACACAAGCAGTAAATGTCACCAAAGATTAAATTTGTTTTTTTTTATTTGCTAAATGATTCACAAATTGTCTGGCATATTGATGGCCCCCCTACCCACAAAGAACTCAAGGTATCTTAACCGGACATCACGGGCACTTAGGGAGGGCAAGCCAGGACAGCCACTTTCAAGCGCCGTCAGGGTTGTATCATGTAGATTTCTGGCCTCAGGCCCAACTGAGCCAGCATAGTTGGCAGAATATTGGTGTAAAAAGTTATGGAGAACACAGCACGCCAGGATTAGATGATTAAGTTTATACTCCACCATATGGATGGGTGTCAGAAATAGGCGAAACCGGCTGGCCAGGATTCCAAATGTGTTCTCCAACACTCTTCTGGCTCTGGCCAGCCGGTAATTAAAAACCCTCTGTTCCGGGGTGAGGGTCCTCATCGGGAATGGCCGCATAAGATGGTCCCCCAGCGCAAATGCTTCATCCGCAATAAAGACAAATGGGAGTCCTTCCACATTGTCCTCTGGAGATGGCAAGTCCAAGCTGCCATTCTGGAGACGCCTGTAGAACTCCGTCTGGGCGATGACTCCACCATCGGACATCCGGCCATTCTTCCCCACGTCCACATACAAGAAGTCGTAATTAACCGACACCACCGCCAGCATCACAATACTATTGAACCCCTTATAGTTGAAATAATACGACCCCGAGTTGGGTGGTGGGACGATGTGGACGTGTTTCCCATCAATTGCCCCTCCGCAGTTAGGAAAGTCCCACCGCTGGGCAAAGTGGGAGGCCACAGTCTGCCATTCCTGTGGCGTGGAAGGAAACTGTTGAGGAAAACAAAAATAAAATAGTATTTTTGCACATAAACATGGCAAGCAGATTAGGCACAGACATTCTTGGCCAACCTCCAGATAGCATTTATTAAGGGGAAATTAACACCAAAGTATAAGGTACACCTATCATATTCCCCCCCTCCTCTCATGGGCCATTTCTAACATTATAGGGGTGGGGGGGAATCTTGGACAGGTAACCCTCTCCACTTCATTGAGAGATGAATGCCTAAATACAGGGTATTACTTGGAACAGCCCCTCCTTAGTTAAACTATTGGCAGCCCACTGGACAGGTAAGAAGTGTCATAATACCAAGATATAAATACACACTGTACACATTTGAGCACATTTGGACATTATGATATTACATATCAAGATAATAATAGAATACAAAAACTTTAAACAGTACCATTTGAAAGTATACAGGCAGGCCCTTGCACTACATGCTTTGGGGAATTCATCCATATATCTGAGCACAAAAGAGATGGGTATAGTGTGTATGGGTTTGGCAAAGTCAGCAGATAGATGATTGAGGATAGATAGAGAATTGGGATCAGCTGACTTAGCAGTTGGGGGGAGGGAGGGTTACAAAAAAAAAGCCTCTGGCACTCTGCCTGAATTTAAAGCACAAATCAGATTTCTAAACATTTTAGGGGGTGTTTGGGGTAAAGCACTACTATGGAGCTGATAAAATACATTGTTAAGTGACTACATGAGGTGAATATAGGGCAGGAGAGCATGTTGGGGAGGTTATTGAAGGCAGATATGTATGAAGGAGTACAAAAATAATTACATAAAAATCCAGCATGAATGAGGACAAAGGGGACATTCACAGCATATTCCAATCATGGTAATTAGGGAATGAGGAAAGATATACAATATTTTAGCAAACATTAAATACAATAAAATGTGATATTAAAGGATAAAAATCTTACCTTCATATACTCCTTCTGCAGGACCTGGATGATGGCAGAACAGGTCTCTGGGATAATGATCCCCAGAGCCTGGGGGGAGATGTCTGTCGAGAACTTGAGGTCCTGCAGGCTTCTCCCCGTCACCAAGTACCGCAGGGTAGCGACGAGCCTCTGCTCCGGAGTGATGGCTTGCCTCATGCAGGTAGCCTGCCTGCTGATATAGGGGGTCAGCAAAGCCAACAAACGGTGAAACACGGGGTCCGTCATCCGGAGAAAGTTCCTGAAATCATCAGGATTATTCTCACGGATCTCACGGAGCAAAGGCATATGAGAGAACTGGTCACGCTGGAGCAACCAATTCTTGGTCCATGAACTCCTCCCCACCCTGTTCATGGACTGGGCTTGTGTCAAGGTCAGGACCCCAACACCAAGCCCCCGCACAGCACGAACTCTATGAGGAGTACATACACGAAACATGGCTAGAAATGTCGGCTGCTCAGAACGAAGTAACAGAACGCACTGAAGAACAGCAAGGCCTGTGAAGAGCAACCTGAAAAACAGTAATGAACGAACAAGAACACAATGACTACTTGCTTGCACGCACTGAAGAGCAGATACAAACCCACAAGCACAAACTGAACCGCAGAAAACGATCTGAAAGCCACGAGTCTGAAAAAGCGCAAATCGTCTCTCACCAAACTTTTACTAACACGAGATTAGCAAAAGGAGCCCAAAGGGTGCCGCGCTTGGTTCTGAACTGGCCTTTTCTAGTCTCGTCGTACATGCTTGACGTCACCGCGTTGTTGGCGATCGGAAATTCCGACAACTTTGTGCGACCGTGTGTACGCAAAACAAGTTTGAGCCAACATCCGTCGGAAAAAATCCTAGGATTTTGTTGTCGGAATGTCCGAACAAAGTCCGACCGTGTGTACGGGGCATTAGTCTGCTTGTCTTCAGCAAACTGTTTTGTTTCTTGTGCATCATCTTTAGAAGAGGCTTCCTTCTGGGATTGACAGCCATGCAGACCAATTTGATGCAGTGTGCGGCGTATGGTCTGAGCACTGACAGGCTGACCCCCCCACCCCTTCAACCTTTGCAGCAATGCTGGCAGCACTCATACATCTATTTCCCAAAGACAACCTCTGGATATGATGCTGAGCACGTGCACTCAACTTCTTTAGTCAACCATAGCAAGGCTTGTTCTGAGTGGAACCTGTCCTGTTAAACCACTGTATGGGCTTAGCCACCGTGCTACAGCTCAATTTCAGGGTCTTGGCAATCTTCTTTTAGCCTAGGCCATCTTTATGTAGGGCAGCAATTCTTTTTTTCAGATCCTCTGAGAGTTCTTTGCCACGAGGTGCCATGTTGAACTTCCAGTGACCAGTATGAGAGAGTTAGAGCGATAACACCAAATTTAACACACCTGCTCCCCATTCACACCTGAGACCTTGTAATACTATTGAGTCAGAGGGAAAAAGGCTAACTGGGCCCAATTTGGACATTTTCACTTAGGGGTGTACTCACTTTTGTTGCCAGCGGTTTAGACATTAATGGCTGTGTGTTGAGTTATTTTGAGGGGGCAGCAAATTTACACTGTTATACAAGCTGTACACTCACTACTTTACAATGTAGAAAAGTGTCATTTCTTTAGTGTTGTCACATGAAAAGATATAATAAAATATTTACAAAATTGTGAGGGGTGTACTCACTTTTGGGAGATACTGTGTGTCTGATTGTCAGAAACCATGAAATCAGACCGAGGCAGAAGTACAGTTAAATCACACTTGTTTAATAATAAAAGTAAAAAGAACGAACATAGTCAAAACATAGCCAAAGTTCAGTAACCGGAACGGATAGTCAGCCAAGCCAGAAGGGATCAAAGTAGTGGAACAGCAAGCAGGATCTGGAGCCAGAAGGGATGGAAAGCCAGTCTTTAAATAGGAACGCAGGAGATAGTTTCTTGTGATGTGACAAAGGCGAAGGCAGAGCTCCTCTGGACTGGATGGCTTAAGTAGGCAGGACTGATGAGCAGGATCATCAACAGCTGAGTAACTGTGGAGAGAGATGGGAGCTGGCAATTAACCAGCCCTGACAGTACCCCCTCCTCAACAACCCCTGCCCCTCGGAGGACCACAAGGTTTGAGGGGAAAACATCTGTAAATCACGGAGGAGGACAGGGGCATGTACGTCCGAGGATGAGACCCAGGAGCGTTACTCCGGACCGTACCCCTTCCAATGCACCAGGTACTGTATGCGCCCACGGAACCTACGGGAGTCAACAATGGACTGTACCTCATACTCCTCATGGTTCTCAACCTGTATAGGGTGAGGACGTGGCACTGAGGTGGTGAAGCGGTTGCAGACCAACGGTTTCAGTAAGGAGACATGAAACACATTTGAGATGCGCATACTAGGAGGAAGGTCCAACGCGTAAGCCACTGGGTTAATCCTGTGAAGGATACGGAGAGGCCCAATAAACTGAGGTGCGAACTTCAGTGAGGGAACACGAAGTCGGAGGTTGCAAGATGACAGCCAGACCCTGTCCCCAACCTGGTAGGAAGGCACAGGCAGGCATCTGCGGTCAGCATGGAGTCTGTACCTATCAATAGTATGACGCAAAGCCTCCTGGACTTGTGCCCAAGTGGAATGAAGACCACAGAGATGCTCCTCTAACGCAAGAATACTCTGCGGAACAAACGAGTCAGGCAACATGGAAGGTTGGAAACCATAATTCCCCAACGGGGACAATCGGGAAGCAGAATTCAAGGCTCTGTTGTGAGCAAACTCTGCCTACGGTAATAGGTCTGACCAGTTGTTATGATGGTCAGAAATTCAGCAACGTAGGAATTGCTCCAAGGACTGACTGGCTCGTTCTGTGGCCCCATTAGACTGCGGGTGATATGCAGAGGAGAAAGCAAGCTGAATTCCCAACTGTGCACAAAAGGCTCGCCAGAACCGAGACACAAACTGACTACCCCTGTCTGGGACAATCACCTTGGGTAGCCCATGTAAGCGAAGGATCTCCCGAGCAAAAATGGAAGCCAGTTCCTTAGAAATGGGCAACTTCTTAAGTGGAATACAATGACACATCTTTGAGAACCGGTCAACCACCATAAGGATAACAGTGTTGCCTTGGGAGTTGGGTAACTTCACAATGAAATCCATAGACAGGTGGGTCCAGGGCCTCTCTTCATTGGGTATGGGTTGTAGGAGGCCCACTGGAAGGTGTTGTGGAGTCTTACTCTGAGCACACACAGAACAGGCAGCTATGAAGGCAGTTACATCAGCATGTAGACTAGGTCACCAGAATTGTTGAGATGTGGCCCAAACGAGTTGATTCTTACCAGGGTGGCCAGCTGCTTTGGGAGAATGATAAGTGTGGAGCACAGCAGTACGGAAACTCTCTGGGGCAAAGCAGCGGTCACAAGGTTTCTCAGGAGGAGCATGGACCTGAGCAGCAAGAATTTTGTCACCCAAAGGAGAAGTGAGACTGGTGCGAACTGTAGTCAGAATACGATCAGGAGGAATCACAGGAACCGGAACTGACTCCAACTTGGAAGTGGAGGAAAAATGTTGTGACAAAGCGTCAGCCCTTACATTCTTAGTACCGGGTAAGAATGAGACAATGTAATTGAAACTTGACAAGAAAAGAGCCCATCGCGCCCTTCTGGGAGAGAGGCGTTTAACCTCAGACAAGAATGTGAGATTCTTATGGTCAGTAAGAATGAGAACCGGCACAGTGGTACCTTCGAGGAGATGTCTCCATTCTTTCAAGACTAAAATGATCGCCAACAGCTCTCTGTCACCAATCTCATAATTGCACTTGGTAGGTGACAATTTCTTGGAAAGGTAGCCACAAGGATGCATAGTGCTCTCAGAGGTAGGACGTTGAGATAGGAGGGCGCCAACACCAGTCTCAGAAGCATCAACCTCAAGGATAAAAGATAACATAAGATCAGGATGTGTCAACACAGGAGCAGAAACAAAGGCAGCCTTGAGACTCTCAAAGGCCTTAATGGACTCTGGAGACCAACTCTGTGGGTTCAGTCAGGAGCTTGAGCAGAGACGAGAAGTTACGAATAAACTTCCGATAATAGTTGGCAAAGCCCAGGAAACGCTGCAGAGGACGTAAACCCACGGGTCGGGGCCACTGTAGGACTGCCGAAAGTTTCCCTGGGTCCATCAAAAAACCAGCAGTGGAAATGACATAGCCCAAGAAATGTAACCTGTTCACGATGGAACTCACACGTCTCCAATTTACAATAGAGATTGTTCTCTCTTAGTTTCTAAAGCACACGACAGACATCTGTGTGGTTGCTCTCCAGGGACTTGGAATATATAAGGATATCGTTGAGATAAACCACTACACATAACTGCAACAAATCTTGGAGGACATCGTTAATAAATTCCTGGAAAACTACTCATAATGGCCTGTTTTGGTATTAAACGCTTTTTTCCACTCGCCGCCCTCCTTAATCCTCACAAGATTGTATGCCCCTCTCAAATCTAACTTCCTGAAAACCATTGCTCCCTTGAGGCAGTCAAATAACTCTGTAATCAACGGAATCGGATAGGCATTCTTAATCGTGAAACGATTAAGACCCCAATAATCAATACAAGGTCTCAGTTCACCACTCTTCTTCTTCACAAAGATGAAACCAGCACCAGCAGGAGACGAGGATTTGCGGATGAAACCTCGAGAAAGTGCGTCTGCAACATACTCCTCCATGGCCTTATCCTCCAAGACCGACAAAGGGTAAACCCAGTCACGAGGGGGTATGGCACCAGGTTGAAGGTCGATTGCGCAATCATATGGCCAGTGTGGAGGCAAACTACTGGCTTGACCTTTGTCAAAGACATCGCTAAAATCGCGGTACTCCTCCGGCAGGGAGGAGAGTGAAGAGGCGCACAGGACCTTGGCTACCTTCTGGAAGCATGTCTCATTGCACTATGGTGACCAGGAGAGAACCTCAGCACGGAGCCAATAAAAAGAGGGGTTGTGCCTCTGTAACCAAGGACAACTAATAACCAGCGGAAACTTAGGTGAGGAAATAACTTGAAATTGGATTATCTCATAGTGAAGAGCCCCTACGGCCATGGGCAATGGAACCGTCTCATGAGTTACATGGGCAGGCTGTAGAGGTCTCCCGTCAAGAGCCTCAATGGTAGGTGGAGTGTCACGCAGCTGCAGCAGAATCGAGTGCTTCGATACAAAGGCAGCATCAATGAACAGGCCTGTAGCCCCAGAGTCTGTATCTCAATGGATGAGCCCAAGAAAGGGTGACGGAAACCAGGGGCTTATCCTTCTGGATAACTGGGGACAAAACAACGCTACCTAAGATCTGTCCGTGACAGGACCTCAAGGTTCGGGCGTTCCCTGTACTGGTAGGACAAGACTTCAAAAAGTGACCTGCTTGGCCACAATTCAAACAAGTAATTGGTGCAAAAAACTAAAGCAGTAATCCAATATAAGGTAATTTAAACAACAAAATGCTGAAAGAGCATAGAAATACAAAACAAATCTGTTATGTATAATGTGTGTGGGTAAGAATGAAGAAATCTATAAGTGGTGCATAATAGCAAATGTAGACACAATATGCTCAATGGAAATGCAATCAGACAGGATGGGAAAGGGGGGGGGGCAAAAGGGGAGAAGGGGAAGAAAGGGGGAGGAAGGGGGTTTGTAGAAAAGTCCATGCTCACAGCAGCCGTCCAGTGGGAACAGAACCCATGTTCCCAAGATACTGAAAAAGGAGGAGGCGCCTCTGGGTGCAGACTGTATGACAACTTTAATTCAAAAAAGAGCAATGATATAAACTCACATTTTGGCAGTGAAAATAAGGCATAGAATGGTCCCAAAGACAACAGGGGTCATCAGTGAAGTCAGTCCCTGGACAGCCATGGATGTGTTTCCTCTGTGCTCGTCTCTAAGAACGCTGGATGGCCGACAGCGATGTGTGGACATCAGAACGAGGCTTGGGATGCAAACTGTAATCCAGGCGAGGGGTGATGACGTCACTGTACATGCAATGCGTTTCTAAAGCTGGCTGGCCGTGAATAGCTCCTTTTTCAAGCTAATTGACAGGGACCAGTGTAAGCAATATATAGAGGGAGGTGAGGGGAGTGGCCAAGGGGCGGAATTCAGCCTGTGTACTGGTGCATCATTATGATACAGCAGCACACATAGAGTGAATTAAGGGACAGGGGAAAAAAGGGGAAAAAAAAGGGATAAAGAATAGGAAAAAGAAGGGAAAAGGGGTGTAGCAACCATACTCACAAAAGAGCCCGCCTACCCCCATAGGGGAAATGAGGGAATGGATATATATATGTGGAAAAATAATTAGATGTCATGAAAATCATGAAAAATGTAAAAATAATATAAAAGTTGAAAAACGGATTGGGAAACTGTATGATGATATATCTAAAATGATGATGGAATGGCTGTAAAGCAGAGATAAAAACAGAGATAAAAAGGAGATATGAGTATTAGAGAATGGTGGATATTTCAATACTTTCGTTGATACCTCCTGGCGAGAGGGCATCAAGGCGATAGATCCAATAAGTCTCTCTCGTGCATAATTTTTTAAAACGTTCAGCTGTCGAGAGAAATCTAGAGATCTGTTCTATGACCCAAACTTTCAGCCCAATGGTGGAACCTTGGTGGGCCACAGCAAAGTGTCTAGGGACACTATATGGGTTCGTTCCACCCTCAATGTATCTCCTATGCTCTCCAAACCGCTGTCTGAGAAGCTGGATGGTACGGCTGACGTACATTAAGCCACAAGGACAGGTGAAGCCTTATACTACGTGATCAGACGAGCAATTGTAGAAATCTTTCAAAAGATACGCATTTCCTTTAGCACAAAAAGATTTCTGGCCATGTTGTACAAAGTGGCACGTTTTATAGAGTTCTTTGCGGCATTGGTACATCCCTACCAGGGGAATGAGAGTGGGTACTGGAGGGGAGACAGGAGTAGTTTTCAATTTGCTAGGGGCGATCTTGTTCTTGAGGTTGGGGGCTCTATGGTAAGTAAGGCGTAGGTGTGTAGGAAGAATGGATTTGAGATGAGGGTCTCCTTGGAAGATGTCCCAATGATTGGACAAAATCCTTTCCATTTTTTTATGCTTGGAATGGAAGGTGGTAATGAATTAATTAGGACAGTCTCTAGAAGGTGGATTAATTTTTGTCGGTTTTCCTTTGAATGTATAGTTCATAAGCTTCTTCCAATTGACTCTCGGGATATTCTCCAAAAATTTGTTTTTTTAGATGGACACTTAATTCGATGTAATCAGCATCTCTTGTGCAATTTTGTCTGAGGCGGCAAAATTGGCCTTGGCCACAATAAAGGCACAATCTCTCCCTCCTCCTAAAGGTTCTCTCATCCACAGAGAGACGCGTGAAGCCCAAGTGCATGGGTTCATCTTCACTGACCGACTCAGTACCAGGAGGCATGGGAAGTGAGGGTGGCATGGGTGGGACTGTAAAGCTTGGAGGCAAACGTACAGGAGGCTTCCGCAAGAGCTCCTTAAAAAAAAGTCTTTCTCTGAGTCTGGAGTCAATGAGGATGGCAAACGTGATCAACTTCTCCAGCTCAGTGGGCATATCCCGGGCTGCTATCTCATCCTTGATGGATTCTGAGAGACCATGAGAAAAAGCAGTCCTCGTACTCTGATGGACTTTGATGGACATGAGGCACTTGGCAGCAGAAGCGGAGTGTGCGGGAACGTCAAATACCCTTTTAAAGGAGGCCACAAACTCAGGCTAACTCAAGACAACAGGTTTTTGCATCTCCCATAGAGGGTTTGCCCAGGCCAAGGCTCTCTCAGAAAGCAAAGATATCACGAAACCTAGTTTGCTTCTGAGAAACCCTTTGCATTGAACTGGATCACCCCCAAATCGCTGGGGAAGCAGAGCAGAACCAGACATACCTCCTACAGAGGTAATACTCGAAGCGGGTGCCTGCACAGAGACTGGCGCAGCAGCAGGGATGGCCTGCAACTCAGGTTGTACCGGAGCAGCCACAGTGGGAGATTCCAGGTGAGCCATGTGACTCACGAGCGTTTGTAACGCTATGGCAAACTGATTCATGCGGTGATCTTGCTCATCCAATCTGGAAAAAATATTACCAACAAGTGGATTGACTGTATCTTCTGAATTCATGGCCTTCGCCTACTGTCAGAAACCATGAAATCAGACCGAGACAGAAGTACAGCTAAATCACACTTGTTTAATAATAAAAGTAAAAAGAACAAATGTAGTAAAAACATAGCCAAAGTTCAGTAATCGGAATGGATAGTCAGCCAAGCCAGAAGTCAGGGATCAAAGTAGTGGAACAGCAAGCAGAATCTGGAGCCAGAAGGGATGTCAGCAAAGGCAGTCCTTAAACAGGAACGCAGGCGATAGTTTACTGCGATGTGACCAAGGCGAAGGTAGAGCTCCTCTGGACTGGACGGCTTAAGTAGGCAGCGCTAATGAGCAGGATCATCAACAGCTGAGTAACTGTGGAGAGAGATGGGAGATGGCAATTAGCTGACAGCTGAGCGGCCAGCTCAGAGAAGGAAGGGCCGTGCCCAGCCCTGACACTGATATGACTGTGGGGTTTCTGTTTCTTTCTGTTACATTGTTTTTTTTTGTACATTAGGTCTGTTGGTTGTGTCTGTCTGGCTGGTTGTGAGTTGCCTTGTCACTGCATTGCATGATGTGTATGTCATTGCTGCTTCTGTGAGGCCGCCAAGTGCCACAGTTCTGACCACAGCCAATCCCTGGCTGCACCCATCCTCTCTTCACGCCGATCCGTGCGTCTTCTGACCGATCGGCGCGTGCGCTGGAATGCGGGTGCATGCACGGTTACTGGGGCCGGGCGTCGTCACCACCAACTTTCTTCGGTGATTGGAGCCCTGGTTTGGGGCGTGCATATATCAGGCACGGCACACACTCCATTCGAATGCTGCCATTGCTGTATACAGCAGGAGTCACGGTGGGGTTTTCCCGGTGGGGCTTCTCAGAAGGTATGAGTGTTGTCATCAATATTGAGCCTTTATATTAATATAGTCTTGCCCCTTGTTTGGTCATCTAACGCTCTAGGTGGAGACATATGAGCATCTTAACCCCTATTTAATTGGTTTGCATTGTAGGTATTGCTACAGCAGGAGGAGCAGGGTCACTGTATTGCAGATTACTGTCAGTTTTTTGGCTTGAGTAGATTTCTCAAACAAATGCTGTTTTATACAATGGGGGTAGATATCATTGTTGGATTCAATTGACAGTTCAATTAACAGGTTATTGTCTCTATAGCTAAAGTAAACAAGTAAGAAATGTACTTTTCTGAAGTTCTTTCAGCTCTCAAACTGAAAGAATGAATGTTAGATTACTGTCAGGTGATTAGACAATGGTACGTAGATACCATTTTTGTATTCAATTGACAGTTTGCAATAGTCCATTGTTTCTAAAGCTACAGTAAACAGGTATGTTTTCTGTTGTTTGGTAACTATGGCAAACAGCCTGACACATAAAAGGGGTGAGTAGGGACACACACACACACACACCATCATGCTTTGAAGATCAGAAGCCGCCACTCATGATACAAGAACACTGCCTGGTGTCCAAGAAGCATTGTTGCCAATGGAGATCACGAACATATAGTAACAGAAGATAAGTAACTTTTAAGTGTATTTGTACTGATATAGACTATAGGCTGTTCATTTGATAGGCATTTTGCTTGTTATAGAGATCTGTCAGTCTTGTATTGTATTCCTAAGATACATAGTTACATAGTTTTGTATGTACAGCATCGTTGTATAGTAAAAGCACAATTTACACACTGCAGAAATCTCAGCTTCCTTGCTTATACCACAGAGTAACCTTGCTAGATAGACGCAAGCAAAACAGTCACCCACTCTTAGATGAAGCATTTGTAATTATTAAAGTATGGATTCCTAACATTGCTGGCTTTCAGTGCATATGAAGCAACCTTTGGTGATTAGTTACACTTCTGGGTAAGTGCACTGTACCCCCATATGTTACCTCCTATATATACTCTTTATTTTATATATTTAACTTATTGTATTATTACTATTTAGATAACCTTAGGAGTGAGGACCTTTGGTATACCACTTGCCCATTTTATCTCTTGTTGGTTGTCTTTTCCCCGTGATCAACATTCTCCGCACATATTTGAAGATGATTTCTCTATGCGTGTATTTTGTAAGTTGTACCTCTACATACTGGGTTTGGTCCCCTGCTTATATTTATCCTGTAGGTCTATTTTTATTTTGAACCCCAAGGATAACTTTAATAGAATTCCATATAAGGTTTACACTCCACCCCCTTTTTTGATGTACTGAGCAAACGGTGGTGGCCTTTGTGCTTATGTGCGTCCCCATAGTTGTGAAATGCTCCATTGTATGTGTGGTTGCAGTGTATGAGTAGTCCTATGCCAGCAGGAGCCAGTCTGTGTGTGTGTTTGTCCCCTATGGCCATGTGGGACATTGTTGTAATTGTCTTGAATACCAATTGTTATTATGATCATTTTTGAACTATATGGTTTCCTTTTTTCTGTGTTTATTTAGAACACTTGCCTAAAGCTCCTGAGGAATCGCTGAAGCACATAACATGTAGAGCAACTTCACATCATATCCACTTCCACCTAGCCTATATGGACATGAGCTATAATCTAAATACAGACATTTTTCTACTACCAAGATTAGGTTATGGTGGTTTTAGTGGTATTGGTTATGATTGAACTCCTCTTAGGCATTATGTGCTTTATGTAACATTTTTTGTAAATGTTTTTTAAACTTTTGTAATAAAATATTATGTTTTTATGAAAACGTGTATACCTGTGCCTACAAGGTCCAAATTCTTTTTCCATTTCAAGGCTCACTGTTGCCTTTCTTTCATCTCAAACCAGTCTGCCCATTCTCCTCTGACCTCTGACATCAGCAAGGCATTTTTCGTCCACACAAGTGCCGCTTACTGGATATTTTCTCTTTTTTGGACCATTCTCTGTAAACCCTAGAGATGGTTGTGTATGAAGATCCCAGTAGATCAGCAGTTTTTGAAATACTCAGACCAGCCTGTCTGGTACCTATAACCATGCCACGTTCAAAGTCACCTAAATCCCTTTTCTTCCCCATTCTGATGCTCGGTTTGAACTTCAGCAAGTCGTCTTCACCACGTCTAGATGCCTAAATGCATGCTGCCA
This sequence comes from Aquarana catesbeiana, assembly GCF_042186555.1. Taxonomy (NCBI): domain Eukaryota; kingdom Metazoa; phylum Chordata; class Amphibia; order Anura; family Ranidae; genus Aquarana; species Aquarana catesbeiana. The sequence goes on along the minus strand of NC_133335.1, from coordinate 137,895,286 downwards.
TGTATTTGGCTGATTAGCAATTTGTGTTACCAAGCAATTGCAAGTGTACCTAATAAAGTGGCCGGTGAATGTACATTGGTATGTCTCAAACCTCTAAATGCTATTTTGTCTGAACAGCTTCGTCTGTTAAAATTAATTGAAAAACAACAGACTTACTGGCTGGATCACCAGTTGAAACTATAGGTAAAAAAAGCCTAAAAAAGAAAACGAATGCAGCCATCACATCTAAGAATTGGAAAGCTTCATTTTAATAAATGTTTGTTCTTGGGTTGAACACTGCTTTCAAACAGTGTGCATAGTACATCTGTAACATTTATAAAGTACATCTGATGTTAATGTTTATAAATGTGAAAAGACTTATAAAACACCTGACGTACATACTGTATAGGTATGAAAACAAACACACTTTTAAATCATAATGTAGTAACCACAGTAAACTGACCAATTTTGTTACCAGCGTCCGTAGAAGACCCAGGTTTTATGTGCAAAACAATATCAAAACTGACAAATAAACCAATACTTTCAGACTCAGTAATGTGTAATAGTAAATTTGTAAAGAGTAAAATAATATCAGAGCTGAGCTAAGAGAAAGTATAGCTGTATTGGCTAAAATAATTTAGTCAAAGAAGCAGATAAACTAACAAACCTATTCTCTACATACATTGCCGCAGAGAAACTTTGTCAAGAGCTACTGGGTTGCCCTCTGTAGGGATCCTAAACATGACATCAACTCCAGGGTCAGACTTAGTTGCATCTTGGATGATGTCGCTTCTGTGAACAAGGCTCTACCTATTAGTGGGCAGTGTCCTCACACTTAATGGATACACCAGGCTTCTTTTTATTGCTCCTACACTGTGCGACTCAGCATTTCCTGACAAAGTGGCTGTGGAGCATGGTTTTCCTGGCTTACCTACCACTTTGACAGGTTAATCTGCCTTCTGCCTCCCTGTGGTTTGAATTCACTTTTACCAAACAGTGGCCAAGGCATGGAAATCTCCTACATTGGTACTAGCAGAAACAATTCACAGAATGGATAATACAATGTCCCATGCTAAGATGGTAGCCATCGATCAAAATCAAATTCCAAAATTTGAAAAACTTTGGCATCCTTGGATAAAACAACAGTTCCTGTCAAACTTCAATGACTCTGTCCTGTTGCCATGGTAACAGATTAAATGACTTACAGTGACACCCATTCTAAGGCTTCAAAGAGAACTAAAAAGAATAATAAACTGACGAGCGGGACAACCTTGTGGACCATACCTCTACCTTTCAACTCTTTCTTTCCTTTCTCTTTCCTTTTCTCCACCTTACGATTAAAGCTCATTATCAGAATTTATTTGACCTATATACACTTTACTTGTAAACAATATATATAGTAGGTATAAATCATTTAAATACCTACAAAAGTAACTAAGGAAATGATATATATCTTTAATTTAGGTTTACGTGAACCCAATGTTTAATATTTGAAATTTCATGATATTTACCTATATAAACCCTACTGTAAAACAATGAGCTTACTTTATAGATCCTTGTAAACTTACTTTATGTATCTTTATAACATTGTATACTCAATAAACTTCTTTTGACAAGGAATTCACTTTTACCGTGCATCAACATACACCAAAAACAATAATAAGGCCCTTACCCTCTGTACTCCATCAGGGACTTCATATTTAATTTTTATACAAGTGTGTCGTTCATATCCTGTTAGGGGTAGAGTCGTGCTGCTATAGGTCATAGTAGCATTTAATGCATTTCTGTTACCGCATACTTTTTTGTCAGAGCACACACGGCAAGAATCCTTGAATTCTGAATGGCAGTTATCACAGATATAGTGGCCACAAGCTAGTGTACTTGCTCTGTCATCTCTCTTGCAGTGGTCACAAACTCTATCAACTGGCTCAGACTCTTGTCCTACTGCAGGTCTCCTCAGCTCAGATAGATTACTAGAAGAATGTATTTTTTTTGCTAAAGATGAATCACAGACATCTGCCTGGTAATTATCAAGGTCAAAACTCTTTGAATTAAGTCCCTCTGGATCCTTTAAAACAATATCTGATTTTAGGAAATCTGGAGTTTCCTGAAACTGAAGAGGTTTCTGTATATTTTCATTTTGTAATGCTGGAAAGAAATAGCTGAAAGAGACTTTATCTTCAATAAAGCTTTCATTTTTTCTATCAACTAGAGATTTTTTCTGATCCTCTGTAGGTGTCATAAATTCACTTTTAATAAATTCAGTGGTAAAATCTTCTGGACCTTTCAAGTAATTTCTTTCTAAATACTTCACAGAATAATCTGGCTTGTTCCCTTGCTCCTTTATAACGGTCGTTAAAGTTGAGTGAACATTATTTACCAAATTTAAGTTGTCAGGATGTTTACTTTTAACCAAAAAGCGGTCACATTGTTCGAAAACTTTTTTTTCTGTTACTTTAGGATATATAAGAAGCAGTGCATCTTTCCCCACTTTTAAACTCAGCTTGTCAGAGCAATTGTGGAATACATTGCACCACTCTTTGATTTTTGCATCATCTGGACCTTTAACTCCAAGATTGGAGTACTGAAAGTACGTTTTTGTATAAATCTGACGTTTTTTCCTGTACAGTGATTGCATGCGATCCTTTGCAGACCACAACTTCATTTTGCTAGATGCATTTAATTTTAACACAGTGAATTCACCGAGTTTCTCCTCTGTCAATGTGACTTCAGCACACCAAGTGTCAATGTCTGATTTGTGAAACTCTTTCATATAATGCCAAAGCCAATCTTCCATAAGAATTTCATCTTTTATTTCTGACGTTCCTTCTTGACGATCAGATGAATCTTTGGCATAAACATTGGAAAAGCTACTACATCTTCTAAGTTTGACTTCTGCTGGTTTAAACTCTATGGACTGAGGGAGAACATCTATCAAGCTAGAGTAGGGATACTCACTTGATGCTTTAGTGATTCGGACAGGTTGAAGTTTTCCTACACTTTGTGTAGTGGATTTGACCTGTCTTATGTCTACTCTACCAGTTTGTAGTGCAGGAAGAACATCAATTTTTTTGATCTGTGCTAAACCTTTGCTACCGGATTTCTCACTGATTTGTGAAAGGCTGCAGTCTTCCACTTTATTAATATAAGATGATCTGGTATAATCACTTGTCCCCAGTGTCTTGTTACTACCTGCAGAACGCTCAGGATCAATGTGCTGTTTGTTGTTACTACTGGATGATGTTAGGTATTTCTCATCTAGATGGCTCTTCAAGTATGCATTGCTGCCTGTGGATGGATTAAATATGGCAGAAATTCTGCTTCCCCCTTTAATTTCACAACTGTCATAACTGTTAAATGGAAGTGGCATGAAATCTCTTTTCCCTACTGTAGAGCTCAACTGGCCTCCTGTAGCTTGCATATCATATGACTGTAGAAAGCTAGATGGATTATTAAGCTTCACTTGTACATCACAGATGTGTTGTTTGCCTAGAGCCACGTCACCACTGTTTCCAATAAGGAAGATATATTGATCATCTTCATGGCAAAGGAGTAAAGGAAATAGGGTTTTGAGTTCTTCCAACAATAGCCTGTGAGTATCCTTATCGCCAATCCAGTCTCTCTTGTCGATTTGTTCTTTCCGAAGAATTAATTCCAACCCCTGGTAAAGCTCCATAAGATTGCTCTTTGCATCTCTCAAATGTTTCATACAATCCTTATCTCCATGTGGGGTCTGTAGATAAATTGTGGTGATTTCATCAGAACTCTCCTCAACTGCTTGAACATTGTACTTGTTTAATGATTCTTTGTACTGCAAACTGTAAAATTGCTTTATATACCTGAAAATATCAGAGTCCCAAACAAATGGTTCCTGTAGCTGTTCAGTGGTTTCACCTCTTGCCAAAAAATGTACTGGTTCAGCACTGACATATGGTCTTGAAGATGTATGATCTCTGACTTGTGAGACCACTGGAACATTTAAATGTTTTTTAAGTGTAGGCTGGTTAGTCAGTTTTTCAGGAAATATTTTGTAGTTCACAGATAAAGAAGATTTCTTGAATACCTGCAACAAAGTAAGCAATATTTAACCACTTTAATACCAGGCACTTACACCCCCGTCCTGCCCAAGCCAATTTTTAGCTTTCAGTGCTGTCGCACTTTGAATGACAATTGCACAGTCATGCTACACTGTACCCAAACAAATTTTTTTATCATTTTGTTTCCACAAATAGAGCTTTCTTTTGCTGGTATTTGATCACTGCTGGGTTTTTCATTTTTTGCGCAACAAATAAAAAAAGTCTGAAAATTTCGAAAAAACATTTTTTTTCTTTGCTTCCGTTATAAAATTTTGTAAATAAGTAAGTTTTCTCCTTCGATGATGGGCACTGATGAGGCTGCACTGACGAGCACTGATAAGGCGGCACTGATGGGCACTGATGAGGTGGCACCAATGAGGTGGCACTGATGAGGTAGCACTGATGAGGTGGCACTGATAGGCGGCACTGATGGACACGGCTGATTACATGGTAAAGAGCCTCCGTCAGAGGCTCTTTACCGAGATCGGTGTAGCGGTGTGTCAGACTGACACGCTGCACCACCGATCACCGCGATGCGCGCCCCCCAGGGGCGTGCGCTGGCAGTTATCCTGCTGGACATCATATGACGCCCAGTCAGGATAACTGAACCACCGCCCGGCCGTCATTCTGCTATAGGCGGGAAGTGGTTAAATATAGTCCACGCCCAAATCCTAGCACTATATATTTTACCTGGACAGGTATAGTGTGGTCAAGCATGCCATCCTAAAGTGGTTGTAACCCTAAAAAAAACATGCTCCTGTCCTTTTAAGGCATGAGATATAGCACAGTACTTTTTACTTTTATCATGTCAATTGTCTCTTTCTATGTTGTACAATACCTGGTTGATCAAGCCTGTTCCTGTCCTCCCCTGTAAATTGACCACGTTTATCATAGCTGCTGATCTCTGATAGCGTGGTCAGTTTACGTGCCTTCATCATCCAGCTATCTCTTTAGTGTCTCTGCATCTCCCCCCTTCCTCTCTCCCTGTCTCTTCCGTAGTCTGTGTGAGAGCCGATCTCCTCTCCTCCCTGCCCCTCTCCTCCTGCCTAGATAGAGCACTCCTCCCCTTTGATGTAAAAATCTTTTTTTTTTTGCTAGTAAATTACTTAGAACCCCCAAACATTATATTTTTTTTTTAGCAGAGGCCCTAGAGAATAAAATGGTGGGTGCTGCAAATGTTTAATTTCACATGGTATTTGCGCAGTGGTTTTTCAAACGCAAACTTTTTGGAAAAAATTCACTTTCATGATTTTTTTTGCAGAGAAACACTATATAATACCCATTTTTTGTTTAAATATAAAAGATGATGTTACACTGAGTAAATTGATACCAAACATTGAAATGTTAAATTTGCGTACACCCATGGAGCGATGCCAAACTACGGTACCTAAAAATCTCTATTAGTGGCATTTTAAAAGTCTTTACAGGTTACCAGTTTAGAATTACACAGGGAGGTCTGGTGCTAAAATTATTGCTCTTGCTCTGTATCGTGGTGATACCTCACGTGTGGTGTGATCAACGTTTATACATGCGTACATGACTTACGTATACATTTGAGTTTACACATAAGCACTGGGGGAGGGGGCGCGTTAGATTTTTTCTATTCAAAACTTTTTTTTTACACTCTTTTTGATCAACTTTATTGCTTGGCGAACATCGGCGGCTGCCAATGCTCGGTGGCATGTGCAGGGTGTGATAGATTCTAGCGCCCACTGTCCTCACTGTACCTCATCAGCCCAGGAACACACAACCTCTGCTCCTACTGTGGTGGTTCCACCTTATGAAACAAGGGTGCCAACTCGTGAATGTTTTTCCCCTGACTGAAGGAAGTTTAGAGCGAACTAGAATTTAGAATTTAGAATGCCTGACTGTTATATTTGGCTCTTTAGCCAAGGACTTTTTCCATAGAGACTGGGTAAGTGGGGTTCATTATCTCTCTATTGTCTGATGAACTTCAGGCTTGGGTCCACTCGCTGGAACATTAGATCCCTGTTCCAAACTCGGTTAATGCATTCTTTGAATCCATGGCACAACTTTATGATGACCCGCAAGGTATGGCCACCGCTAAAGCCGCCCTGCATACCTTACAGCAGGACGGCGCCCAGTGGAAGACTGTACAGAAGACTTTTGCAAGTGGTCTGCAGATGTGGGGTGGAACAAGGCAGCTCCTAGTTACCAATACTGGCTGGGTCTGTTTGAAGCCTTCAAGGATGAGCTGGCTCGAGTAGAGACCCCCTTTTCACTAGAAGGTCTCATTCAGCTGGCTATTCAACTCAACAGATGCTTGTGGGAGCGGAGGTCAGAACGGTCCCAAGATATCAGGCCTACCTGGAGGTTGCCCAAAGTTCCACCTGCCCCTACATCTGTGTCTGGACCCTCTATCACAACTGCTTCCAAAGGAGAACCTATGCAGATTGGCCTGGTTCACTCTGCCGTAGCCCCTGATGAAAGACTACGCCTCCGGCAAGCCAATCTTTATCTGTATTGTGGAGGAAACAGACATTTTCTGCGCAACTGTCCTGTGAGACCCAATAAGTCTTCCCCACGTAGATCTTCTCCATCTCACCTTATTCTCCCTGTCTTGTTGCAGGTGGTGGAAGGGGAGATCAGGCTTCTAGCAATAATTGATTTTGGTGCATGCAGCTGCTTTCTGGACTTGTCCCTGGCAAAAAAACTTTGTATACCTCTCCACACCAAAAGACAGAGACTGGAGGTACATTTAGCTGATGATTCCATGCCCAGATCAGGACCTGTCACACAAGAGACTGCACTTATTTTCACTTTAATAGACTCTGGCCACCAGGAATCTGTTTCGATGTTCTGTGCTCACGATTGTTCCCTGTCATCCTGGGAATTCTGTGGCTAACCCACAAATTGACTGGGCCAAAAGAGAGCTCTCCTTTACATCCACTTACTGCCTATAGTAACTGTCCAGCCAGTACCCAGACTGTCCGCCAGCTTACCACAAGTTTCTGGACAAAAAGAAGGCAATATCCCTCCACCTCACTAGCTGTATGACTGCCCAATTGAGTTCCCTGGTGCTGAAATTCCTTTTGGTCACATAATCCCTCTATCCGAAATTGAGCCTGAAGCACTACGACAATATGTCAGTGAGAACTTAAAAAAGGGATTTATCCATCCATCTTCTTCTCCTGTTGGTGCTGAAATATTCTTAGTTGAGAAGAAAGACCGCACACTGAGACCATGTGTGGACTACAGGGAGCTTAACAAAATCACCATAAAGAATCCTTATTTGCTCCCTCTCATCCCCAAACTCTTCCAAAAATTTCTAACTGCCCGGATCTTTACAAAATTGGATCTGCGAGGCGCCCTATGAACTTGTTCGCATCCGTGAGGGGAATTAGTGGAAAACAGCTTTCCGAACTCGATTCAGACACTTTAAATACCTTGTTATGCCGTTCTGACTTTGCAATGCTCCGGCCACTTTCCAACACTTTGTGAACAATATTTTTCGAGAATATATGGACAACTTTGTGATCATCTACCTATATGACATCCCGATGTTCCCTGCCACTTTGGAACACCATAGAATACATGTGAAGAAAGTTCTGCTTACTCTGAGGAAGCACGGACTATATTCTAAGGTGGAAAAATGTGACTTTGAAAAGACATCTATCCAGTTCTTGGGCCTTATCATATCCACAGACGGGATTGCAATGGACCCACAAAAGGTGAAAGCTATCCTTGAATGGCCAGCCCCCTCTGATAAGAAAGGCATCCCAGAGGTTTGTGGGCTTCGCCAACTCCTATTGGAGATCCGTGAAGGGTTTTTCCACCATCATTGCTCCAGTTACCAAATTGAATTGCCAGCATGCCTGATTCCTATTGGCCTCAGGAAGACCAGATAGTCTTTGATACATTAAAGACTTTGTTCATTTCTGCGCCAGTGCTATAACATCCAGATCCTGCCTTGCCTTGCGTTCTGGAGGTCGATGCCTCGGAAGTGGCCACGGTGACAGCCTTATTTGAGCGCCAGGGGCCCAAGGCTTTACTTCATCCGGTGACCTCTTTCTCACAGAAATGAACCAGCCAGAAAGAAATTACACTATGAGTGATCGGGAGCTGTTGACCACAAAGTCTGCTTTGGAAGAATGGAGACACCTGCTGGAAGGTGCCGCTCATCCCATTATGATATTTATGGACCACAAGAACTTAAAGAATCTCAGAACTGCCAAAGGTTTAAGACTTCGGCAAGCTCGTGGGCCTTGCTCTTATCACTTACTGTCCAGGGTCCAAGAATGGGAAGGCAGACACTCTTTCCTAAATGTTTCCAGAGACCCCTGAAATTGCAGCACCCATTATTCTGTCCACACGGAACTTTGTTAATTCAGCTAGATCTGAGGGCATCAATCATACAAGCTTCATACAAGCTTCCGACCAGTGTGGCGAACCGGAGGCATCTTCCTTAAGGAGTCTTAAGGGGTTTCTTTGGCATCAGGACAAGATCTTTGTTCCGCAGCAAACTAGACTTCAAGTTCTGAAGACTTTTCATGATCATCAACTTGCTGGGCACTTTGGGGCGCAGAAAACTATGGAACTTATTCAGCAATTTTTCTGGTGGCCTAGACTGCAATGCATGTGAGCTCCTGTATAACTTGTCAGCATAACGATGTTAGGACTTGGGGTTTGTTGAGACCACTGCCAGTTCCGGAACAACTGTGGTAAATGATATCCATGGATTGTATAGTGGATTTGCCCCCCTCAGAAAGGTTTACTACTATCTTGGTGGTAGTGGACCGTCTCTCCAAAATGGCACATGTCTTGCCTATGATATGCACTCCTGCTTTGGATACAGCAAATATATTTGTGAAAGAAATAGTCAGGTTGCACGGATTACCGAACAATATAGTTTCTGACAGAGGGGTGCAGTTCATCTCTAGATTTTAGAAAACTCTTTGCAGGGGATCTTGGAGATCGAAGATCTTGGAGATCGCTTACCATCCACAGAGCAATGGCCAGACGGAAAGAACTAACCAAACTTTGGAATACCTTACTTCCTTGTGCTGAATTTGCATTTAAACAACTGCCACCAACCAGTGCCCTTTCTGGGCAAACTATGGGTTCTATCCCTTTCTTTCTTTCCAAACACCATTCCAGAAGCATCAGTTCTGGCAGTCCAAGACAGAGTAAACTGTATTCAAACAAATTACTAGGCACTTCAGGAGGCTATGCAGAGGCTCAAGAGAACTACAAGAAGCACTACGACAACCGGAAGAGGGGAAATCCTGTTCTTAAAGCTGGAGACAAGGTGTGGCTCTCTTCAGCAAATTTTGAGCTTTCTGTTCCTTCCTGGAAGTTGGCACCAAAATGTATTGGTCCATTTGAAATCAAGAGGGACGTTAACATGGTGGCATTTGAACTTGAACTGCCGAATTCATAAAAGATTCATCCGGTATTCCATATTTCTCTGCTCAAGCCAGCTGTACCCAGTCTATTTCCCAGAAGAAAAGAGCTGCCTCCATCTCCAGTCTCAGTAGGGGGCGAAACAGAATTTGAAGCTATTCTGGATTGCTGGAAAAGAGGTAGATAAATTCAGTATCTCATTAAGTGGAAAGGGTCTTCTTCCTGGGAACCTGAAAGCAATGTGCACGACCCTAGGCTCTTGCAAAGATTCTTTAACAGATATCCAGAAAAATTGGTCCGTTTAGGCATCCGGAGGCTGCCCCTGGGGGGGGGGGGCACTGTCAGGGAAATAGCCAGAGGAGAACTGGCAATGTTGCCAATACTCGCCATTGCTGCATTTTGCTTGCTCCCGTGTGCATTAGTGCACACTTGGCACATTGGCGCACGCATGTGCATGGCGGTGCAGATCGGTGAGTGCACGTGCGTGCTGGCACACGCAGGACGTGATAGATTCTGGCGCCCACTGCCCTTTAAAAGGACAGCCGCTCTGCTCACTAGTTGCTGGATGATTGTCTGATATTGGATTCCCTGTTACCGACCCAGCTTGCCTTTGAACTGTCTTGTCTCCATCTCTAGCTCTGAGCCCTAGCTTGTACTACTGAATCCACTGCTGCCTGATTACCTGTGTTTGACCCCGGCTTGTCCCTGATCATGCTAACTGCCTCTGCTCCCAACTGATCACCCGTGCATGACCACTGGCCTGGCACCAGGGGGACAGCTCTGGACCTGGTTTACATTACCAAGAAACATTGGCAGCTTATGGGTCAGCTCTGCAAAGTGCTGTCCCTTCTACAACTGGTCACCAACTTTATTAGCTGGATCCTGCTTCCTGTCTTGCCCTGCTGCCAAGTACGCCTGGAATTTCTGAGGGACACCTGTCCTGCAGTGCATCCTGCTTGTTACTTCTATTATCGGGTGATCATCTCCTCGGCTCTTCAGATGACCACACCTGGCAACCTCTGCTTCTTTGGGCATCACATCTTAACAGGTTATCACCTTCAGGGGTGCTCTGCTCTCAGCCGCAAGGGAAGCCCTCTCAGCACTCTGGCCTCTGACCAGTTACATAACAGATTGATTGATCGATCTTTCCTTACTTTGATCTTTCCTGCAATTGACCAACCGATCCTTCCTGCGATCGACTGATCCTTCCTTTGACCAATCCTTCCATTGATTGATCGACCAATCCTTCCTGCTATTGACTGACCAACCCTTCCTGCTATGGACCTAGAGATACTTCATGCGATCGTCTGACCGATCCTTCCTTACCTTGATCCTTCTTGCGATTGACAAACCGATTATTCCTTACTTTGATCCTTCCTTAATTTGACAGACCGCTCCTTCCTTTGTTTGATCTTTCCTGCGATTGACAGACCAATTCTCCCTGTGGACGACTGAGCAATCCTTCCTGCGATCGACCAACTAGTCCTTCCTTTGACCAATTGTTCCTTGGATCGATTGATCCTTCCTTGTTTCCATTGATTCTTCTTTTCCTATCTTTGAGCCTTCCTTCTTCATTATTTTTGTGCTCATAATTTTTTGCAATGTTATTTATCCTTTTCCATATAGTATAATACCTAGTTGATCCTGTCTTTTCCTGTGTTCCTGTCAATAAACTGACTTTCCGTCATCTTGCTCTCTGTGCAACATCTGTATTTCTCACTCCCCCTCCCTTCCTGTAATTTCCATGGTCTGTGTGAAGCCCCTCCTCTACCTGGCCCTGCCCCCCCTCCTGAAACTGAAACTAAACCAGCAGAGGGATGTGAGTCCCTCCCACTGGAGTCTCTCTGCCACGGAGTAAGAAACGGTAAAGCCATGTGACTGCACAGAATCACTGCTGGGAAAAGGTATTTAGAGATTATATTGCTAAAAAAAAAACACTGCCATTACTATTGTCCCATAAGAGAACCTTTCATGGGAGTTTATTGTGGAGACTTTACAACCACTTAAATGATAAAGACAGAGGACAAATTGTAAGCTGATAGTGAAGTGGGAATGCATAGATCACGAGGGAAGAAGAGTCAGAATGGTGGTTGAACATGGAAGGGAGTGGGGCAGAAGTAGAACAGTAACTAGCTGTGAACCAGAGGGGCAGGAAATGGAGGGGCAAGAGTGACATCTAATCATGGAACTCTTATGCCGTGTACACATGACCGGACTTTTCAACCGAACTGGTCCGACGGAACAAATCCGTCGGACAATTCGATCATGTGTGGGCTTCATCGGACCTTTTCTGTCGAAAAATCTGTCGGACTTTAGAAATAGAACATGTTTCAAATCTTTCCGACGGACTCGAGTCCGATCGAAAAATCCGTTTGTCTGTATGCTAGTCCAACGGACAAAAAAGGACGCAAGGGCAGCTATTGGCTACTGGCTATGAACTTCCTTATTCTAGTCCAGTCGTACGTCATCACATTCGAAACGATCGGACTTTGGTGTGATCGTGTGTAGGCAAGACCGTTTAGTTGAAACTCCATCGGAACTCCGTCGAAAAGTCCTTCGGAGTTCAGTCTGACGAAAAGTCTGGTCGTGTGTACACGGCATAAGGGATGCAAAGCATGAGGTAACCTAATCAAGAAATGGGGAGAATAAGGCTTCATGTACACGGCCGTAAAAATATGTATATATAAGTGTTTTTTAATTACAGATCTGAACACAGCTGCATTCTTTCCAATGGAGCATGTAAGGGTAGGTTGCAGTAGGCGGATGACACCTCCTCCATATGTTTCCCATTAACTCGTTGAGTGCCAAGTGTGGGTCACATAGGAGTCTTACCTCGGGGTGGGTTTTTCTGGGCTAGGCGAGGTGATGACCAAGGTCACTCATTCTAGCACAGGGGTTACCTTGCCCAAAGGCATGCTCACCAATGCCTGGGACCAGGCAAGAGTCACGGTCATGTGAAAGTCAAACATTAAAGTAATCTCCCAACTCAGAGATGGGCTACTTGTGTGTAGTCTTGTATGCAGAGCTCTTTCTAAGATACTGTTCCTTGTCATATACACTTGAACAGCCGTATTTGTCACATTAGGAGGGACACACAGAGCCTATGCCCACTTCACCAGTCAGCGCACCTCTGCCACCTCACTCCCAGTAACAGAATGGGGTTCTGCCAAGTACATAGCCTGGACCTCATTGTGTGCTTCAACTCTTTTCATTCCATACCAAGTGACCAGGCATTAGGTCTCTGTTATGCTAGTGCGCTCCCGGAGACCGATGGAGACAGACAGCTTGGGAGGGAGCCAAATGCTGATCCCCCTCGCTACCGGAGCACCTGTCACTTATTCAGGTACCATGCCAACGCCTGGCTGCTGTTCTTCCTTATGGTTACTCATAACAACTTGCTGTAGCAATGTTATAAGAACCCCTAGTGTACTGTTGTAGACTCAGGCCCCTTAATAAGCGCCTGGACCTCACATGCACCCCTTGAATAACCCCGGGAGTGGTTTTAGACCATGCTTTGTGCAGTTAAACAACTTTTACTGAAGGTTCAGAATGGCATATATAACATGGCAAAACATCCTTTCCCTAACTAACTCTAACAGCCGTTGCCCCAGCGTACCCGCATTGTTAAAGTCATTATGGGTGAAATCCATAGCTGGTACAACTCAACCGGAAAAGTCCATGGTTTGGGTGTGTTCTGAGATGCTCTGTAGATGAACTAGAAGTCTCAGCAAGTCCTGCAAGGTTCCTGTTCTTAGCCTGCTACCCCACGCTCTCTTGGGACCCAAACCTCTGCCTTTTATATATCACAGGACAGGAGGCCGGACCCCAAAAAGCCAGAGAACGTGAGCAGGTGTTAACCCCTTCCCCCTAGCCTGGGCAGCCACACAAACCTAGCTAAAATGAACACAGTAGGCAACCTGCCTACAAGCGATTCACACAGGTGCTTAAACATGCACTGCATTCAGATCCGTAAAACACAATCCAAAAATCGGCATCTAAGAACATGCACTTATGCATATGAATGCATGTATATGTGTTTGTAAGCATGTACATTTAATCTAAAGAAAATGAAAAAATGTATTATTATGTACATATACGTGTCTTTATGCATTTCAGTGCAAATATACGCAAGTATTTTACTGATCATTGCGCAGGAACTTTTCTCCTAGAAAACACATTTTACATAAAATATTTATGGCCCTGTGAATGAAGCCCAAGAAAAAAAGACAGCAGAGAAGCAATGAGCAGGAGGAAGAGAGGAGAGTTAGTGGGATCTGAACATGGACAAAAGACAGAGGAGGCTGAGTGTGAACTGAGCATACAGTTTTGGAAACAAAATTAGGCACACCCCATTAAAAACCCCCTTGAATTTTGCAACATATTTGAATAGACAAACATTACATTTTATTCCAACAGTGCATATAGATAAAAGATTGAATAAAAACACAAGAAAACAATACCTTTTCAATCATGTATTTAACAAAAATATCAGTAGATGTGATAGTATACTGTGGAAAAAGTATCTTCCTAATGATAGTCCATACTGTATAATGTTAAATTCCTCATACTTTGTACTTTGACTATCTGTTCTAGACATTTAGATGCTTTGTAATGTGCTTACCTTTTCTGAAACAAAAGGAAGTCATGAAAGGCAATAAAAATGTACTGAATGAAAAAAAAAGCTGATAACTGATCCTGACTCTGACCCTACAATTTTTGACTACTTTTCCACGCAAATTCCTTCGGTTGCAATATATTTGTGGGTTTTCTTGCATGAACTGTCTGTTCTAAAATCCCCCTGCAAAATTTAAATGGGAATCAAATCAGGACTTTGACTAGGACAGTCCATAATTCTCTATTTCTTCTTTTTGAGTCATTTCTTGATAGCTTTGCTAATGTGCTTATCATTACCATGTTGAAAGACTAATTTCTGGTTCAACTTCTGGACAGATGGTCTCATATTCCTATTAAGCACATTTTGATATGCTACAGAATATATAGTGGACTCGAGGACTGCAAGCTGCCCAGGTTCGGAAGCAGCAAAGCAACCCCTAAGCCATAAGGGCTCATTTACACTTGCAGTGCATTTTAAAGCGAGTTCCATGGAGAACTGTGGATTGTTCTTTCCATTCTGTGACCCCAGAAACCAGAAGCGACTAGGGTTTTGTCACTTTCAGTTTCATGCACAAATACGAACAAATACATACAAGTCCTGCACGCATATGTAAATGGTGAATGCACCACACATGTGAGGTATCGTCATGAACATCAGAGCGAGAGCAATATCCAGACCTCCTGTGTAACTCTAAACTGATATCCTGTAACGGCTTTTAAAATGTCGCTTATAGATATTTTTAGGTACACAATTTTGAAGCGTGACACAGGTATCTGTGTACTCGCTGTAACAGATTTAATATTTACAAAATAAATTGGGTGTTATATAGTATTTATGTGCACTAAAATGTATTAAATTGTATTTTTTGCCCAAAAAATTGCATTTGAAATACTGATGTGCGAATACTGCGTGACAAAAACACCCACCATTTTATTCTCTAGGGCCTCTGCTAAAAAAATTTATACAATGTTTTGGGTTTCTAAGTAATTTTCTATCAAAACAATGCAGATTTTTACATATATGTGAGAAGTGTCAGAATTGGCCTGGTGCTGAGGTAGGTAAGATAAATCAGTCACGTTTGCTAGACGGTACTGCCCACCGAGAGTGACAGGGGAGATGCTTTTTGCCATGCTGCAATGCAAATCTTCACACCAGTGGCATTTGTATACCCCTGTCTGCTGCATCTGCAACTAAGGGGGAAACAGTTGTATTGTGGGTGTTGAGCTCTTGTACGTGTCATATCTTGGTTAGATGTGCAATCTGTAGAGGTTCAGAACATACATTTAAAGATTGCTTCCTCATTATAGTTGCTAGAAACTTGCAATAATCTTCACTCTGAACAACATCACTAACCCATGATCACCATGTATAAAATACATAGGTGGTCCATATAGTGAACTTGGTGTTACTCACTTTCAGGTCAAGATACAGAGGATAAAGTGGGCAATCTTTACATCTTTACATCTGGAGGGAAATAGATTTAATGTCCACATACAGAAAGGCTTCTTCACAGTAAGAGCTGTAAAAATGTGGAATAGACTTCCTCAAGAGCTGGTTCTGGCCAGCTGAGTATATTGTTTTAAGAAAAGCTGGATGCATTCCCAAAGGCAAAACATATAACTGGATATTAACATTTTTAGGTAATACCACCAGGGATAGTTAATCCAGGAAATAGTCAATTGCCTCCTGGGGATCAGAATGGACATGTTTTACCCCACTGGAGCAAATAGGATCATGCTTTATGGTTTTCTTTTTTTTGCCTTTCTCTGGATTAACTGTGGGTATAGGATTTTGTATATGGAGGTTTTCTATGTGCTTACTTTTTTTTCTATTGGTTCAATTAGATGGACTTGTGTCTTTTTTTCAACCTGACTAACTACGTTACCCTCAATTGGTATGCAGTCAAGGAATAGAAGAGAGAATATGTCTAAGGCTTTGGGTATTTGCATAAAGTAGGAACTTAATTAAGAATGTGTCCATAAGAAATGGCAACCAAGCAAAGATGTGGTCAGTACAAAGGACATAACTTATTCTGGCCATAGCCGGTTCAGTTGGGACCCACAAAATTTTATTCGATGTGTGGTTGTGCCTGTTTGACAGAAGCCGATCGTTGGATTGACTACTGTCAAAACTGGCTTGTTGGAAAAAATTTGCCCACTGATCAGTGTATGCTGACAGCTGAGTTCCACTTAAGAATACAATATCTCAATGGGAAGGATTCCTCTGTCCACCTCAGTTGTGTGGATGGAGGAATTGTTTTTGTGTTTTTTCTTCTATCAGCCTGCTGACCAAACGAATAAAAAAGGAATCACCTATGGCCAGCTTAAGAATAGCAAACATCACCTAACAAGTGTCCACTCCTGATCATCTCACATTTCTTGGTAGAATCACTACATACAGTGCCTTGCAAAAGTATTCACCCCCTAAGCATTTTTCGTGTTTTGTTGCCTCACAACCAGGAATTAACATTAATTGTTTGAGGATTTGCATCATTTAATTTACAGAGCATGCCCACAACTTTGAAGATTTTTTTTTTTTTGTGAAGCAAACAATAAATAGGACAAAATAACAGAAAAAGTCAATGTACATAACTATTCACCCCCCTAAAGTCAATACTTTGTAGAGCCACCTTTTGCGGCTATCGCAGCTCCAAGTCGCTTTGGATAAGTCTATGAGCTTGCCACATCTTACCACTGGGATTTTTGCCCATTCCTCCTCGCAAAACTGCTCCAGCTCCTTCAGGTTGGATGGTTTGCTCTTGTGAACAGCAATCTTTAAGTCTGACCACGGATTTTCTATTGGATTGAGGTCTGGGCTTTGACTAGGCCATTCCAACACATTTACATGTTTCCCCTTAAACCACTCAAGTGTTGCTTTAGCAGTGTGTTTGGGGTCATTGTCCCGCTGGAAGGTGAAACTCCGTCCTAGCCTCAAAATAACACACACAGAGTAGTACAGGTTTTTCTCAAGAATATCCCTATATTTAGCACCATCCATCTTTCCCTCAACTCTGATCAGTTTCCCAGTCCCGACTGCTGAAAAACATCCCCACAGCATGATGCTGCCACCACCATGTTTCACTGTGGGGATGGTGTTCTTTGGGTGATGTGATGTGTTGGGTTTGCGCCAGACATAGCGCTTTCTTTGATGGCCAAAAAGTTCAATTTTAGTCTCATCAGACCAGAGCACCATCCTCCATACATTTTGGGAGTCTTCCACATGCCTTTTCGCAAACTCAAAACATGCCATTTTGTTTTTTGCTGAAGGTAATGGCTTTCTTCTACCTGGTTGCAGCCATGACCGAGTCCAGGCGGGGGGCCTCCCCCATGGATGAACTTTGTAGACACTTAGTGGGCCTTGCTCAAGCAGTAAAAAGCCTACATGAAGGCTACTCCAGATTAGAGGAACAAGTCCAGGCCCTGTACTCGCCTTCTAACCCTCAGGGAGCATCTTCTGCCAGATTTTCCCAAGCACCCTCAGTAGCAATGCTCCCTCCTGAGCCTAGGGTACCCACGCCCGAAAGGTTCACTGGAGAACGCAGTAAATACCGTGCCTTCCGCAATGCCTGCGAGCTCTATTTCGCTTTACAACCTCGCACCTTCTCCTTGGAAGCAACAAAGGTGGGCTTTGTAATCTCCCTATTGGCCGGCGAGCCTCAAACCTGGGCCCGCCTTCTAGAGCAAAAATCAGGGTCCCTGGACTCCCTTGACACCTTCTTCTCAGCCATGTCACAGTTATATGAGGACCCCCAACTAACTGCGATTGCCGAAGCCGCATTGCATTCCCTGCAACAAGGTCGCAGAGCGGCTGAAGATTATGCGGTTGAGTTCAGACGCTGGAGCTCTGACACAGAGTGGAATGACGCTGCCCTGCTTCACCAATTTTGGATGGGGTTATCCGACCCCTTTAAAGACGAGTTGGCACGTGTTGGAATACCTCAGTCCCTGGATGAACTCATCAACCTTTCCATCCAAATTGACCGCTGCCGTTATGAGAGGTCTACCAGTCACTCTCGTCCCATCTGGATGCTTCCTAAGATTCCCAGTCCCTCCAGTCAGTTTCCTCCTACCCCTCTGCTCCGGTCTCAGAAGTTCCAGAACCCATGCAGCTCGGTCTGCTCTGTCCTTCTTACTCTGGAAGAAAAGTTGCGCAGACGTGCCCACAACTTGTGTTTGTACTGCGGAGAACCTGGACATTATGTGAGGGCCTGCCCCAACAAGACACTTAAGTGCCTTCCTCTCTCTTCTTTGTGTGCACCTGTCTTGCCTAAATCCGGTTCTCACCTAGCTCTTTCTATCATGTTGCAGCTTCCCGAAAGGAATATCCCAATATCAGTCATCACTGACTCCGGAGCATGTAGCTGCTTCATTGACCTAGTCTTCGCTACCAACCATGGCATTCCTCTTCAACCCAAGGCCCAGGGCCTTGCAGTACACCTGGCGGATGGCTCCACTCTCAGTTCTGGTCCAGTCACTCAGGAGACCGTTCCCTTGCTGGCTGTCATAGGCCCCCATCATCAGGAACTCCTATGCTTGGATGCCATCTCCTCTCCTCTCTTCCCAATCATCCTGGGAATGCCCTGGCTGCAGGCCCACAATCCCAGTATTAACTGGGCCACGGGGGAAATCCAATTCCTCTCTAAATACTGCTGGCAGCATTGTCTACGTGGAACATCCGTAAAAACGTCTCAACTTCTCTGTTTGGATTCAGACACAGTTACGCCAGTCTATTCCCGAACCTTATTTAGGACTTTCTGGATGTATTTAGCAAGAAGGAAGCAGAGACTCTCCCACCACACAGGCCTTATGACTGCCCGATAGAACTCTTACCCAGGACAGAGGTCCCCTTTGGAAGAATCTTCCTGTTAACTGAGCAGGAGTTGGGCACCCTTAAGGACTACAAAGATGAAAATCTGAAGAAGAGGTCCATTCATCCTTCCACCTACCCAGCTGGTGCGGGCATTTTCTTTGTCGAAAAAAAGGACCATTTCTTACGTCCCTGCAACTACTGGGAGTTGAACAAGATTACTATTAAAAACAGATACCCACTACCACTAGTACCTGAACTTTTCCAAAGGCTGGGAACCGCAACAATTTTCACAAAGTTAGACCTCCACGGAGCTTACAATTTAATCCGTATCCGAAAAGGGGATGAATGGAAGACGGCTTTTCGTACTCGATTTAGGCACTTGGAGTACCTTGTTATGCCCTTTGGTCTGTGCAATGCACCAGCGACATTCCAGCATTTTGTCAACGACATCTTCCACGATCACTTGGACTTGTATGTCATAGTTTACCTGGACGACATCTTAATTTTCTCTGCTTCACTGGCTGATCACCGCAGACATGTCCGGAATGTACTTACCCGACTTAGGCAACATGGGATATATGCCAAACCCGAAAAATGCGAGTTTGAACTCCAGTGTGTTCAATTCTTGGGCTTAGTCATCTCGGTCGAGGGCATTAAGATGGACCCCCAAAAAGTATCTGCCATCCTGGACTGGCCTGCACCCGCAGATAAGAAAGGGGTGCAGTGCTTCGTTGGCTTTTCCAATTTCTACAGGAAATTTATCAGAGGGTTCTCTTCAATAATCTCTCCTATTACCGAGCTAACCAGACAAGGGACCCGATTCTACTGGACCCCTAAGGCGCAGTCGGCCTTCGAAAAACTCAAAGAACTGTTTACCTCGGCTACTATCCTTAAACCCTAATCCAGCTCTACCTTTTGTCTTGGAAGTTGACGCTTCTGAAATTGCGGTAGGAGCGGTGCTCTCCCAATGGCAAGGTGCCAAGGCTCTCCTTTACCCAGTGGGGTTCTTCTCACGCAAACTTTCAACATCGGAAAGGAATTACGATGTGGGGGATCGGGAACTTCTGGCCTTCAAGGCGGCTTTGGAGGAGTGGCGTTATCTATTGGAGGGTGCTGCACATCCCATTCTGGTCTATAATGACCATAAAAACTTGGAGTACCTGAGAACAGCTAAAAGACTAAGACCTTGGCAGGCCAGATGGGCACTTTTTTTCTCCAGATTCCAGTTCCGTATTACCTACAGACCCGGCTCTAGAAATGTCAAGCCAGACGCTCTCTCCCGTATGTTTCATGACTCTGAGGAAACCTTACCTCCGGACACCATTCTTCCTTCTGGGAACTTCCTGCTTCTTCAAGGCGATCTCATCTCCCGGATTAGACAGGCCTCTATGGGAATGACCCTGTCTGCTGAAACTTATGCTAAGGATGGCCTGTTCTGACACATGGGCAAGATTGTGGTCCCTGAGAGCCCAAGAGTACATGTACTGGAGCTTTGCCACGACCATAAGTTGGTCAGACATTTTGGTGTACCAAAGACTACTGACCTGGTACAGCGTACTTTCTGGTGGCCTTACCTGATTAAGGACTGTAAGGATTACGTTGACTCGTGCAATACTTGTGCCCAAAATAAGAACAGCCGGACAGGAGCCTGGGGCCTATTAAAACCCTTACTGGTCCCAGAGAGACCGTGGAGTATGATCCCGATGGACTTCATTGTTGAACTCCCCCCATCAGAAGGCTTTTCCTCCATCTTTGTTGTGATGGACAGGTTATCCAAGATGGCACATTTCCTTCTCATGAGGGGAACCCCCTCAGCCATGGAGACAGCAAAAATTTTCATTAAAGAAATAATAAGATTGCATGGAGTCCCAACAAGTATTTTGTCCAATCGATTTGTCCAGTTTACCTCTAGGTTCTGGAAGGCCCTCTGTGGCTCCCTGGAAATAGAATTGGAATTTTCTTCAGCTTATCACCCCCAGACGAATGGGCAAACTGAGAGAACCAATCAGACTCTGGAGAAATACCTCCGCTGATTTCTCCCAGGATGTTTGGGCCTCCTTGCTCCCTGTTGCTGAGTTCTTGTATAACAATTCTCTGCATTCATCCATCAACCAGACACCATTCTTTACCAACTTTGGCTTCCACCCGTCTTTTCTTCCTAGATTAATACCCGAATGTACTGTTCCTGCAGTCTCTGAAACCTTGGATTTCTTCTCTTCTAACAATAAATTGCTGCAGGAAACCATGGCCAAGGCTCAGGAGTACTATAAGAAGATGTTCAATAGGAAGAGGCGCGGGGAACTTGTTTTGGAACCTGGCAACCAAGTGTGGTTCTACTGCCAATCTGAAATTGGCTTGTCCTTCCAAAAAACTGGGCCCTAGGTTCTTGGGTCCCTTCTAGGTGAAAAGGAAAATTAATGACTTCACCTACGAACTTGACCTGCCTGATTCCCTGAAGGTTCACCCGGTCTTTCATGTGACTCTCCTGAAACCCGCTACTTCAAATTCCTTTGCTGGGCGCAGTACCGGCCCACCCAAGCCTGTTGTAGTCAACAACGAGGAGGAATTTGAAGTGGAAGCAATTCTGGATTGCAGGAGGAGACGCAATCAAACTCAGTACCTCATTAAATGGAGAGGGTATGGCTCAACTCATGGGAGCCCGAGAGTAACCTACATGCCAGAGAACTTTTACAAGTATTCAAGAACTCGCATGCCTCCAAATTGGCTCAACTGGGCATCCGGAGTCTGCCCTTGAGGAGGGGGCACTATCAGAAAGGTTATCTGGTTGGACGATGTGCTGGCCGCTCCGGTGGGTGCCGGTGCGCATTGGCGCGCGCATGTTCCTGTGCGTGCTTCTGTGGACACTGGTGTGCATGCTCCGGTTGGCCCTGGTGTTCGGGCGCGTGTGCGCCCCTGTGGGCACTAGTCTGCATGTGCCTATGGGCGCTGGTGTTCGTGCACGGCGTTTGGTGCCAATTGGCCTATATAGGTCTGCAGGACTGCCTGATCATCAGCTCCCTGTGTCCTTGCTCCTGTACCCGTATCTGCGTTCCTGATCTCCTGACGACTCGGGTTGCTTCTCGGATTCCCTTGACTTCTGCCTGCACCTGACCTTGGCCTGTTTGACTTTGCTTCTGCCTGCTCCTCTGTACTTCGTTGCCCGCCCGTTGCTGAACCTGGCCTGTACCCGGACTTGCCTGCTCTGCTCCTGCTCAGCTCCCGTTGCCTGTATTCCTGTTTACCAACCTGCTGTCTGAAGATCACCTACCTTCCAGCATCAGGATCCTTATTACCAGGCTCTCATACCACTCCGTACTCCCGTGCCACCTATCCTCTGTACCAGGGGCCATGAGGCGGACACGTAAGGGAGACCACCCTCTGCCCAAGCGGACTCATCGGTCAGGTACGTAAAAGTCTGATAGTACGGCTTATTGTCGTCCTATGTAGAGATACTCCAGTCTCTGCTGTGGAACTCTGCAGCTCCTCTAGGCAGGACCGGATTAATAACATCATGGGCCTGGTGCTGAGAATTTTGGTGGGGCTTTTTATTAAAAAAAAAAAATGCAAACAAATTAAATGAAATAGAGAGAGGGAGGATGAGAGAGAGAAAGGGGATGAGAGAGGGGTGAGGGGTAAGGGAGGAAGGATGAGAGAGAGGGGGATGAGAGAGAGGATGCGCATGAATATGCGTGGGAGTGACAGCAACACAGCCCGGCCAAGGCAAGTGACCAAAGGCACAAAACCCATAACGAAGACTGGTTGAAGATGGATGCCGGATTGATCACAGCGTAGCGCTGGAGGGCTTAGTCTGACAGGTAAGTGTACCCTAATGTGCTGTGCATACTAGTACAATATGGCATAACCTACCTCAGGGCCTCTAAAAAATAGTAATGTCAGCGAAGTTTACTACCATTTTAATATCACAGGATCCCAGGAGCCTCTCATGGGGCCCCCTACTGACCAGGTGCATAGTTGCCAACATTTTAAAAATATTTTCAGGGACACTTTTTTTACCAGTGGTATATTTAGAGTAGCTGACATCCACTATGTTCCTCTATACATCACAATAGTTTTTACAAATTTTAATGAGTACTAATAATTGGCAGAACAAATATGAGGACTGAGAAGATTTCCTTTAGTTGAACTAACAAAAGTGTGTGCATTCTAGATCTTCATTGAGAATATTCAATATAATTTTAAAGAACTGTTTTTGTGGGTAAGCGGCATAGGGAGGGCGTATGGATGGTATAAAAGTGGGAAGTATGTACAGGTGAGGGAGAGGAATGTGGAGGGTATAATAGTGGGCACTATGTACAGGAGAGGAGTGTGGGGGGTATGGCAGTGGGCACTATGTACAGGAGAGGAGTGTGCAGGTTATGACAGTGAGCAGTATGTACAAGAGAGGAGTGTGGAGGGTATGCCAGTGGGCAGTATGTACAGGAGAGGAGTGTGGAGGGTATGATTGGGGAGTATGTAAAGGAGAGGAGTGTGGAAGATATTATGGGGGCAGTATGTACAGGAGAGGAGTGTGGAGAGAAAGAAAGTTGGCAGTATGTATAGGAGAGAAGTGTAGAGAGTATGACAGTTGGCAGTATGTACAGGAGAGGAGTGTGGAGGGTATGATGGGGGCAGTACGTACAGGAGAGGAGTGTGGAGGGTATGATGGGGGCAGTATGTACAGGAGAGGAGCGTGGAGGATATGCCAGTGGGCAGTATGTACAGGAGAGGAGTTTAGAGGTGATGACAGTGGGCAGTATGTAAAGGAGAGGAGTGTGGAGGGTGTGATGGGGGCAGTATGTACAGGAGAGGAGTGTGGAGAGAAAGACAGTTTGCAGTATGTACAGGGGAGGAGTGTGTAGGATATGATGGGGGCAGTAGGTACAGGAGAGGAGTGTGGAGGGTATGACAGTGGGTGGTATGTACAGGAGAGGAGTGTGGTGGGTATGACATTGGGCGGTATGTACAGGAGAGGAGTGTGGACCGTATGAGAGTGGGCAGTATGCACAGGAGAGGAGTGTGGAGGGTATGACAGCCAGCACTATGTACAGTAGAGCAGTTTATGAAAGTGGGCAGTATGTACAGCAGAGCAGTGTGGAGGGTATGCCAGTGGGCAGTATGTACAGAAAAGGAGCGTGGAGGGTATGGCAGCCGGCACTATGTACAGTAGAGCAGTTTATGAAAGTGGGCAGTATGTACAGCAGAGCACTGTGGAGGGTATGCCAGTGGGCACTATATACTGGAGAGAAGTGTATGACAACGGGCACTATGTATAGGAGAGAAGTGTGGAGGGTATGACAGTGGGCAGTATGTTCAGGAGAGGAGTGTGGAGGGTATGACAGTGAGCAGTATATACAGGAGAGGAGTGTGCAGGGTATGACAGTAGGCAGTATGTACAGGAGAGGAGTGTGGAGGATATAACAGTGGGTGGTATGTACAGGAGAGGAGCATGGAGGGTATGACAGTGAGCAGTATATACAGGAGAGGAATGTGGGGGGTATGACAGCGGGCACTATGTATAGGTGAGGAGGATGAAGGACTCTGGAAAGGAAAAATGTAAAAGTTTGTGGAAGGATGTATAGGAACTGTATAGTGGTTAAGCGGGCCATACATGGATTGAAATTAAGCCAATTAAGCAGAGACCAGCCATAGTCGATCTATGTATGGGCTAGCTGGTTGTACACAAGTCAATCTATTAATAGACTTGAGTACAACGAGCCTGTTTTCCAAAACAATCAGTGCTGCCAGCTATGGTTAGCAACACTGATCATTGTATTCTGTGGGTAGGGAAGGCTCCACACTGGCAGAACACAATAACACTGCGGGAGTAATTCCCCCATCCACAGGTCAGTAGGTGAGAGGGAGCGGTGCTGCCTGTCAAACTCTGCAGGCTGAGTTGAATATGCTGCAGCTAAAGAAATTACAAAAAACAAAAAAAGTCGCAGCTGTGCGACTGTCCAAATTTATTTTAAAGATTTGGGTCAGGGACGTGCGGTGAGGTCAGTGGCTGGTGAGGCACTGGATAGTATCAGAGCCAGATACACACAGGTTACATACGCTGCGATTGTTAGAGCGAGAGCAATAATTCTAGCACTAGGCCTTCTCTATAACTCCAAACATGTAACCCGTGGACATTTTTAAGTACTGAAGTTTGGCGCCATTCCACAAGTGTGCACAATTTTAAAGTGCGAGGTGTTAGGTATCTATTTACTCAGCGTAACATCATCTTTCATAGTATACAAAAAAATCGGGCTAACTTTAGGTTTTTTTTTGTTTTTTTTATTCATGAAACTGTTTCTTTGCAAAAAAACATGTTTGAAAAATTGCTGCAATGACCAACATTTTATTCTCTAGGGTGTCTGCTAAAACAATATATATAATGTTTCAGGGTTCTGAGTAATTTTCTAGCAAAAAAATGATGACTTTTACATGTAGGAGAGAAGTGTCAAAATTGCCATGGGTGGTAAGGGGTTAATTACCATAAGTACGTAACATACAAATAATTATTATATATTGTTTTTAAGGTAATTTTACAATATTTTCAAAAACTGTACTCAAGCAGGTGGCTTAACGGACAAATTACTGAAGTTTGAAGTTATAATCTCAAACCAGTAATTTCAACGTAAATAGATGATAAATTACTATGTTATAACATATAGCATAATATCAATTAGCTTGATTAAAACCGTACCTTTTCAGCAGCAGAAGATTCTCATTCTCCCTCTTAACTGTGTGAGAAAAACATGGGATTATGGGTAAACCTTAGAGGCCGGACTGGAAGGGAGCATTTGTCCTTTAGACACATGCCCTATTCTATGACAATGCAGTGAGAGGACAGCCTCCACTGCAGCATTTTTATTGGACATCTGGGGCCAAGGGTACTTTATCATTGGTCCAAGGCTCCAAGCTGTCCATTGAGCTCAGTGCTTCTGACAAGTATTGAAGAAAGGCACTATGAGCTCATCCTCTCAGTCAGGGGCGTCGGGAGGGGGTGGCTAGACGTGGCTGAAGCCCCGAATGTGCCCCCAAAAAGCCCCGAGCCTCAGGCATGCAGCTCACAATTGAAAGCCCCGAGCGGCGAGCGCCGGGACCGATCTGATCCCGAGCGCCGCCGAGTTTGGCCGAGTGTCATAGCAGGTCCCGCCTTCTGGAGCCTGCAATGCCTATGATGGACGTCCCCCTGGTCCAATGATGGGACCGCGGGACGTGTGACGTCCATCATAGGCGCTGCAGGCTCCAGAAGGCGGGAATTACAATGCGGCCGCCGCGCCACATACCCGCTCTGCGCTCGGGCGGCCCGCTCTCCTCTCCTCCTCGGGTCCTCCTCCTCCTCCTCCTCTGACTGCCTGGCTGCTGTGCTGTGACACCGCACACCACAGCTGAGGTAGGTCAGACACAGTGTATGGAAATATCAGTGTAGGTAGGTCAGTGTATGCCAGTGTACGGGCTGTTTTTTTTATATGAAATAATACTTGGAATGTTTGAGGCAGCAGCACTGTTTCTATTCATCAGGTGTGAGGCAGCTTTGTGCAGCGATGGGCTGCTTCCATTTTGTTATGGCATCGGCTGATCATGGTGGAAGTAGTAGCTGAGGTGGATTCTAGCAATGTGTGCTTGCAGGAAGAACCACAAGGGACTGGCTCATATTATGGCTGTGGTAAAACATTCCCAGTCAGCTTTGGAATTTTTAGGTAGGTCAGTGTAGGTAGGTCAGTGTAGGTAGGTCACTACCATCAGTGTAGGTAGGTCAGTGTAGGTAGGTCACTACCATTAGTGTGAGTAGGTCAGTGTATGTAGATCAGTGTAGGTAGGTCAGTGTAAGTAGGTCAGTGTAGGTAGGTCACTACCATTAGTGTAAGTAGGTCAGTGTATGTAGGTCAGTGTAGGTAGGTCAGTGTAGGTAGGTCAGTGTAGGTAGGTCACTACCATCAGTGTAGGTAGGTCAGTGTAGGTAGGTCACTACCATCAGTGTAGGTAGGTCAGTGTATGTAGGTCAGGTAGGTCAAGGTCCAGCCGGAAAAAAAAAAAAAAGGCCTGCATCACGTGTACCCCCCCCCCCCCGTTTCCGGCCTTGGACTTCGGGCTGAAGCCCCTGGTCTTTTTGCCACCTAGCAACACCCCTGCTCTCAGTCTGCTGCAAACAGAGTTTGCCAGGTTGTATTTAAACTGGCCGCTCTGTATGAAGCTTCTGACAGGCTACACAAAGAGCCCTGTATCTCCAGAACCATAGATCCTAGAAGACCCAAGTGGTGGGATAGGTCTTCAGTTACCTACCCAGAAATGCGGGGTCTCTACGACCCTCGAAGCTCGATTATGTTTTTATTTTTTGTGATTTAAAAAATTTTTTTTTTGGTGAAAATGGGCCTATCTTAAGGTAAGGGGCCTGGAGCTACAGCTCCAATAGCCCCTATGTTAATCCAGTCCTGCCTCCAGGGTTACCTTAGGTCTCTGTGCTGCCTCTCTGATTAATGCCCTCCTTGCCCGGTCCGTGAGTTATTGGTGTGCAGCCGTCTCTTGGCAGGTTTGTTGTTGTGCTTTCCATTTGGTTATGATAGATTTCATGGTGCTCCTAGGGATCATCAAAGATTTGGATATTTTTTCTAACATAACCCTGACTTGTACTTCTCAACTACTATTTTTCAGAAATAAAAAACTGAAAGGCCCCAGAGGCTGCAACACCTAAGCAAGAGGCACCACTAACCAAACACTGACATGAAGACCAAGGAACTCAACAAACAAGACCCCTTTCACACTGGGGCGCTTTGCAGGTGCTACAGCGCTAAAAATAGCGCCTGCAAAGCGCCCTGAAAGAGCCGCTCCTGTCTCTCCAATGTGAAAGCCCGAGGGCTTTCACACTGGAGCGGTGTGCTGTCAGGACGCTAAAAAAAGTCCTGCTAAAACGGAGCGGTGGAGGAGCAGCAGTGTGTATACCGCTCCTGCCCATTGAAATCAATGGGCATCGCGGCTGTACTGCTGGCAAAGCGCTGCTGCAGCAGTGCTTTGCGGGTGGTTTTAACCCTTTCTCAGCTGGTTTTAACCCTTTCTCGGCTGCTAGCGGGGGTAAAATCGCCCCACTAGCAGCCGAATAGCGCCGCAAAATTGACAGTAAAGCGCCGCTAAAAATAGCAGCGCTTCACCGCCGACGCACCCACTGCCCCAGTGTGAAAGGGGCTTAAGGGACAATGTTCATGGCCTTTCAAAAAGGTGTGTATATGTACTAACAGTTGACATGTGACACTTATGCCACGTACACACGATCGAAATTCTCGTCGGATAAAAGCTATGATAGTTTTTCTGACGGAATTCCACTCAAGCTTGTCTTGCATACACATGGTCACACCAAAGTCCGATCGTCCAGAACGCGGTGACGTACAACATGTACGACGGGACTAGGAAAGGGAAGTTCAATAGCCAAGCGTGCCACCCTTTGGGCTCCTTCTGCTAATCTTGTGTATATCTCGTGTTAGTAGAAGATTGGTGAGAGACGATTCGCGCTTTTCAGACTCCTGCTTTTCAGATCGTTTTACTGCTGTTCAGTTTGTGCTTGTGGGTTTTCAGTGCGTGAAGTCAGTTCGTATCTGTTTTTCAGTGCGTTCTTGTCCGCTCGTTACTGATTTTCAGCTCGCTCTTCACAGGCCTTGCTGTTCTTCACTGCGTTCTGTTTAGTTCGTTCTGACCAGCCAACCATTTTGAAGCCATGTTGCGGGTAAGTGCTCGTCGTAGAGTTCGTGCTGTGCGGGGGCTTGGTGTTGGGGTTCTAGCTTTGACCCAAGCCCAGTCCATGAACAGGGTGGGGAGGAGTTCATGGACCAAGAATTGGCTGCTCCAGCGTGAACAATTCTCTCATATGCCTTTGTTGCGGGAGATCCAGGAGAATAACCCTGATGATTTCAGGAATTTTCTCCGAATGACGGACCCCATTTTTCACCGTTTGTTGGCTTTGCTGTCCCTTATATCAGCAGGCAGTACACCTGCATGTGGCAAGCCATCACTCCGGAGCAGAGGCTCGTTGCCACGTTGCGGTACTTGGAGACTGGGGGAAGTCTACAGGACCTCAGGTTCTCGACAGGCATCTCCCCCCAGGCTCTGGGGATCATTATTCCAGAGACCTGTTCTGCTATTATTCAGGTCCTGCAGAGGGACTATATTAAGGTAAGATTTCTCCTTTAACATCACATTCTATGTCTTTAATGTATGCTAATGTATTGTATTTCTATCATCATTCCCTAATTACCATGATTGGAATATGCTGTGAATGTCCCCTTTGTTCTCATACATGCTTACATTTTTAAAATTTCTTTTTTTGGCCAACATGCATATTTGCCTTCACTAACTATCCTGGGCCCATATACACCTATAGCCTAGTCAATTAACAATGTATTTTGTCAGCTTCATAGTAGTGCTTTACCCTAAACACCCCCTAAAATGTGTCCAAATGTTATTTGTGTCCTTAAATTCAGGCAGAGTGCCAGAGGCTTTTTTTTTGTGGCCCAAAATCATTTGGAAAACAACCGCTAAATCAACCGATACCAATCCTCTATCTGCTGACTTTGCCAAACCCATACACACTATACCTACCTCTTTTGTGTTCATATTTATGGATGAATTCCCCAAAGCATGTAGTGCAAGTGCCTGTCTGAATACTTTCAAATGGTATGTTTAAAGTTTTGTTCTCCTATTATTATCTTGATAGGTAATTGCAGAATGTAAAAATGTGCTTCAATTTATACAGTGTGTATTTTTATTTTTGTATTATGACACTTCTTAACTGTCCAGTGGGCTGCCAATAGTGTAAGTAAGGAGGGGCTGGCCAAAGTAAAACACATTATTTATGCATTCAGCTCTCAATGAAATGGAGAGGGTTACCGGCCCAAAACATACCCCCCCTCAAATTTTTACAATGGGCCATCAGAGGGGGTGAGGAATCTGAAAAGTGGGCCTTATATTTTTGCCTTTAAATACTCCTTAACATAAATGTTATACTGATGTTGGCCAAGAATATTTGTGTCTAATCTGCTTACAATGTTTATGTGCAAAATGACTAATTTTTTGTTCTTGTTTGACTCCACAGTTTCCTTCAACGCCACAGGAATAACAGACTGTGGCATCCCACTTTGCCCAGCAGTGGGACTTTCCTAACTGCGGAGGGGCAATCGATGGGAAGCACATCCACATCATCCCACCACCCCAAACTATTATATTTACAAGGGGTTTAATAGTATTGTGTTGATGGCGGTGGTGTCGGCGACATATGATTTTTTATATGTGGACGTGGGGAGGAATGGCCGGATGTCGGATGGTGGAGTATTTGCCCGGACCGAGTTTTACCGATGTCTCAAGAGTTGTGGCTTGGGATTGCCATCTCCAGAGGAGAACGTGGAAGGACTTCCATTTGTCTTCGTCGCAGATGAGGCATTCGGTCTGGGTGACCACGTGATGAGGCCATTCCCCAGAGGACCCTCACCCCGGAGAAGAGGGTTTTCTTTGGGATCCTGGCCAGCCAGTTCCGCCTATTTGAAACAGCCATAAATGTGGAGGAATACGTAAAATATTCAACATATTTTTCTCGCACTTCACGGGCGCGAGCCAGTACGGCCAGCTTCCAGGGCCATCATTGGAGTTTCTGAAAGTCCAGCCTCAGGCCCAACGGAGGCAACATAATTTGCATTATGTCTTTTTAAAAAATTGTGCATGATGCAGCAACATAAACCATATCGTTTTATGTTGCTGCATCCTGCACAATTTTTTAAAAAGACATAATGCAAGTTATGTTGCCTCCGTTGGGCCTGAGGCTGGACTTTCAGAAACTCCAATGATGGCCCTGGAAGCTGGCCGTACTGGCTCGCCCCCCCCAAAGCGCCCGTGAAGTGCGAGAAAAATATGTTGAATTGGCCATTGCTATGCCAGCACATTTTGAATAAATTTCTCTTTTATCAGATCAAATCTTGATTTTCATTTACTACTTGGGTTTATTTTTGCAGTCTCCTAGGTTCTCCTACTGCACTTGTAGTGCCAAGTGTTTTTTCCATTATTAAATAACACTCATTGTCACTGTAAACACCAACTTAACACAAAAAATGGTATTGATCATTGAAAGAAGAAGCCACACATTGTTGAGTATAAAACCTTTTACTCCGTGCACATTCACATGTGCGTTTTATAAAACATTTGCTTTTTTCAAAAACCACATTTTTTTTTTCAAGTTTTACCTTATAATTTCTGGAAATATACGGAAACAGGCATGTTTACAAACATAACATACACAACTCTGGAACTTACAAAGTTCAACATTGCAAAAAAGAATGTCAACATGTGCTATCTCCCATCATGGGGGATCAATGGACATGTTTTGGGGGTGCAACCACTTCCTCTCACCTACTAGAGTTGTGAGGAAGGGGTTGCACCCACAAAACGTGTATACCCCTGATGGCAGATGGCACATGTTGACACACTGCATGCATCTTCCAAATTTGGCTGTATTAAAACTTTAGATAAATTTATTTTAAAAAATTAAAAAAAAAATTCCAGGAATCTTTTTAGGATTTAAATTCTCCCTAGTACATCAATCATGTTCTTCAGTCTTTGTTCAATCGCCTTGTTTTTTTCTTTGATAATGTCCAAATCACGACTACAAAACATAATTTCCTGGATCATCCGTTGTGCACCATCACTGGTGAAATGGCTCGATTTTGGTACCACAACCTGAACATCACCTAAAATAAAAATACACACTATGTATTATAAATATGCAGGCATACATCTATTACCTGAATCTGTGGTGTCCGACACTGACCTGTTGTGGTGACAATCTCCACCACCTCTCCTCCCTCCACATCCTCAGGTTGTAACCTTTCTTCCCCTTCTTCAGGAGTGGGGGGGGGTCCCTGGTGTCTTCATATTTTCAGAGTCTTTGCTCCCCTATGAGAATGAAACAAAAGGTATACTTAGCACACAGATATTTGAGTCCAGAAACATTGCTTGGAAGTGGGGTACAATTGTCTGTTTTGGCAGAGTTCAAAGCTGAAGACATGATTTTTTCCCTTACCAAAGCTGGAATACTTACCTTTTTTTGGCAAGTTTCACACATGTAGACACCCCAAGTATCCACTGGTGTACCTGTGTGGGACACCCCAAACAGTTTGTTCTTGTGTCCCACACTAGTGCTCCAGAGTCCAGATGTGTACACAGCTGCGGAGTGTCCTCTCCTTACATTACACTGAATCAAGTTTGCAATTCATTCTAATTTGAAACACATCTAGACAACAATGTCCTAAACTTCTTTTGATACAAATTATCATGACCAAATGTAGTTAACCCTGGATCTGGCAAAAACATTGTATTTATTTGCAAACGAACAATGTTTACTACGACCGATTACTGTGCCCACGAACATGAAAGTAGCCATTTTAAACTGTCCAACAGTAAAGAAAAGCACATGGCGCAGCATGCATGTAATATTAAGAATAGGAACACACGACAACTACTTACTTTTTAGAAGCACTTTCTTGATCCTTCTATACTGATCCTGCTCCCTCAGTTTCAGGTCTGACCAGCGTTTCCTCAGTTGCTCCTTGGAACGTCGTACCCCAAAATTCCAGCGTAGACTCTTCACAACTTTAGTCATGATCTTGACCTTTCTATTAGGGTTGGTGTACGGTCCATACTTCCCATTATAGTCGGCCCTCTTCAATATGTCCACCATCTCCACCATCTCACCAAAGGCCATATTGGAGGCCTTAAATCTCCTCCTCCTGGATCGGGACGTTTCTGGGTCCGGGCTTTCCTTCTCATCGTTACTGCTATTATGCACCTGCTGTGTCTCCACCATGTTCCTCTCCCCGAGTGCGACGAAAGAGACGGGGCGGGGAAAATTCTAGAAAGAACATCAGGGGCAGAGTTTCACGCATGCTCAGTGTCTATAAAGCTAACATGCGTGTGTCGTACCTACGTTCTGTGTGCGGAGGAAGGAGGAACGGAAGCGACAAATGTAATAACGAAGGTACTTGGGACATGAGTGGCCTATACTGATTCTAGATTGAGGCCTATATTGGGATGAGATTAGGAGAGTTTAGCCTGATATTAGTGTTTTTGTCTTTTGTTTGGTCTTGCAGCAAAAATTAAACAATTTAAAGACCCAGACTTCCTCAGCGAATTCATAGACAGATACAGGGATATGCGCAATTTGTGGGAGGTGAAAAACCCCTTATATTGCAACAAACCAGCAAGGAAGGCATCGATGGAGAAACTGCTGGAATTTGTAAAGACTCGGGTCCCCAAAGTAGACATTGAGTTTGTGGATAAGAAAATTGGTAGCTTGAGAAGCACACATAGGAAGGAGCTTCAGAAGATCCATAAGTCCCTGAGGTCAGGAGCAGCAGCAGAAGATGTGTATGTACCCAGTCTGTGGTACTTCAACAAGATGCGGTTTCTAGAAGACCAGATTGAAGTCAGGGAATCACTTTCGACACTTCTGGCCCCCCTTCCATCCAGCCTTCCATCCACCCTTCCCTCAATCCCAGATGAGGCTTCCGAGGATCAACCTGGGTCTTCCATCCTGGAAGAAATTGAGGAGCCCAGATGGAGCCCAGTATAGTATTTTTAAACATATTTTTTGTGGGAAAATGATTGTTGTTAAATAGATGTTATTATTGATAACAAATTAATGATTTAACACAAAGTGTTTTACATATCAATGGGCTCAGAATGATAGTCTTTTCTATTTATTAACATTCAAATTGCAACAGTCATGAGCTAAAAATTGTGTGTGATTGATGAACCAAAAACTAAAACTACCGTATATACTCGAGTATAAGTCGACCTGAATATAAGTCGAGGCCCCTAATTTACCACAAAAAACTGGGAAAAACTTATTGACCCGAGTATAAGACGAGGGTGAGAAATGCAGCAGCTACTGTAAGTGGAAAAAGAGAGTCAACAATGCCCATCTGCAGCTGCATGCCTCACTGTGTCCTGTGCAGCCTACCTGTATCCTGTGCATGTGCATGTGTCCCTGTGCAGCCTACCTGTGTCCTTTGCAGCCTCCGTGTGGCGATCTCCATCCTCCCTGTGGCGATCTCCATCCTCCGATCAGTGTGTGATAATACCATTCAGTGGCCATTCCACTGTTCAAAAGCCGCGCCTCCTCTTTGTCTGTGATAGGCAGAACACTCCATTTCCCAGCAGTCAGCGGTCAGCCTATCACGGACATTCTCTCATTCTCATACCACGGACGAGGATGAGAAAATGTCCGTGACTGACTGCTGGGAAATGGAGTGTTCAGCCTATCACAGACGAGGAGGAGGCGTGGCTTTTGAAAGCTGGAATAGCCTCCGAACTGTATTATCACACGCTGGCCGCCGTCTGTCTGCATGACACGCTGATCATGTAGGCAGACGGCGGTGACTCGAGTATAAGTCAAGGGGGGCACTTTCAGCCTAAAAAAAGGCTGAAAATCTCGACTTATACTCGAGTATATATGTCCCTTTTTCATACACAGGAAGACCTCAGCCAGGACGAGGCTCTGGAATGTTGTACACAGGAGGAGGCGGGGGGAACTGGCAGCCAGGAGGTAGGGGTTAGTGTCAGCCAGAAGGTGGCCGGGCCCAGTCTCACCCAATCCCAGGTCCCTCCCCTCCGCCTTCCAACCAAAAGGCCCAGGAAGGGGAGGAATGTGGAGGAGGCAACACTGGGCCTCATTAAGGAGGCTAAAGACGCCCTGAAAGCCCCCCTCAATGCTGTAGAGGCCTATGGCATCTATATAGCCTCAAATTTGCAGCAAATGTAGGAGGGCCCACACCGCAAATGCAAGAAAATCATTTTTGAGGCCATCCATAAAGGGTTGAGTGGCCAAATGACGGATGACGTCCACTTATGTACGCTCGCCCATCCTCCTGCTCCTCCTTCTCCTGCCACAAGTCCACCTCCAGAGCCACAGCCTGCAGGAAAGGCTGCAAGGAAGGCTGCAGGGCAGCGTGGAGGGAAGGTTGCACGGAAGACACGAAAGTTATTGGCTGGGTTCAGCCTCATCTGACAGAAGACGCAGCCTGTTGTAGTACTACAGCCTGGGGACATACATGTCATCTGCTGCTGTTCGTGATCTCTGGGACTCCTGGAACAGATTGTGCTCCGTGGACTTATCAAGCTACCAATTTTTTTATCCACAGAGTTGATGTCTGCCCTGGGGGCCAAAGGCTTCGCAAATTCCAGCTGTTTCTCCAGCGTTGTCTTCCCTCTTTATTTTGTTATTATGAGCCAGAATAAATGGAGATTTTTTTTATATGAAAATACTCGCCGATGTGTTTTTTTTCAAATAGGACAGTTTTTTTGTGAGTAGGCAGGTACATTTCAAAAATACAATGTCAAATTAACAAGGGACACCAACACCAAGCAACCTCCTTAAGGTTTACAAATGCAAGATAATAATGGTGTTGTGGAAACGTGACATACAAAAAAAAAAATATGGAGATCACTATAAAATAATAAAAATAAAAAAAATACAACAGGCGATCTTGATTTAAAAATTTGCAGTGTGACGAATGTGCCATCTCCATTACAGACTGAGCGGCTCCGTCTCATACTTGATTCTGAGCATGCGTGGTTTTTTGCGTGTCGGAATTGCATACACACGAACGGAATTTCCGATAGAAACTTTTTCCGTCGGAAATATTGAGAACATGCTCTCAACCTTTTGCTGGCGGAAATTCGGCCAGCAAAAGTCTGATGGAGCATACACACGGTCGCTTTTTCCAACCAAAAGCTCTCATCGGTCTTTTGCTGGCCGAAAAGAAACATTGAACTAAAGGCTGTAATGTAACAAAATAGTTAAAAACCCAAGGGGGTGAATACTTTTGCAAGGCACAATATACTGAAATGATGACACAGTGTTAGAAGTTACCCTCTGGACTAATAGGAGACAGCTAATGTGTATTGTTTAAAGTGGTATCAAACCCAAAAGGAAACATTTATTATATTGCAGCTTACCAATTATTAGATGTGACGGCTTTGTTTTCTTATTTATACTTTTTTTTTCACCTTGTGATCCTGACAGTACGTGTCTTATTTTCCATCAGAACAAGCTGTCTGCTAGTACATCTAATACTACCATCCCCTAGACTGACAAATTGACAAATGTCTCTGTCCAAAGGTGTCTCTGTTGCTCATTGATCCAGAGGGTAGGCACCCTAATACAGTAAGGGTGTTACTGGTCAGATCACTATGTGAAAATAGTCTGAAAAAAGCCTAAAAAAGAAAGCTAATGCAGCTACCACATCTAATAATTGGTAAGCTGCAATATGTTTGATTTTTGAATTTGGGTTTAATACCAATCAGGCCACATATGATCACGTGCCTTACTAAATTTACTGCCTTTGACTTGCCTTTTTCTATACCTTTAAAGAGTATCTAAACCCCAAAAACAAAATATAACCACCACATTTCAAGATGGTAAGCTGCAATAGAATACATTTTTATTTTTGGTTTACATATGGATGTGTTTTTTCAGTTAAACTAAGATGTTTAATAAGTAACATGTAATAGGTTCAGTACCTCATCAAGTTCCAACTTGCCAGAAAGCTTACGGACTTCAAGTTTGTATGTCTTGTCATTTATTTTTAAAAAATGGTCTTTCATTTTCAGGACACTGTCAACCACTGTATATAAAAAAAAAAGAACGCTCATAAATACTTACATTTGGGTTTTTAAAATTCAACTTATATACACACAAAAATTATCTAATAACTATTTTTGTTTATTTAACCAGGTAA
The DNA here is from genome assembly GCF_042186555.1 of Aquarana catesbeiana. Lineage (NCBI taxonomy): Eukaryota > Metazoa > Chordata > Amphibia > Anura > Ranidae > Aquarana > Aquarana catesbeiana. Next base: position 137,858,684 of record NC_133335.1, on the reverse strand, counting down.
ATATGAAATATATAAATATTGTATACATATAGTAAACATGTATATAAACCTAAAATTAAGTTGACCACATAAAAAAAAAATGTAAAAACACTTTTTACATAAAACAAATACAACCTATTCCTGTTACACTCCAACAGAGATGAAACAAACATTTATTCACAGTTATTTCTGATCTTACATAAATGTAAGGGGGTCTAGATGCAGATACATGTTCAGTTTTTCAAGATGATTTCATCTTTTTTACTTACTGTCATGTAATATGATTAGGTTTCTTTTTTTTTAGGATTCTTATGATACAGAAATGGTGGGCTGTCATGAAATAGGTTTGAATAGTAATATGCAAGATGATGTTAATTTTGTGAATAATCAGGTCTCAGCTTTCTTGTTGGACTCACATCCAAGAACTTAGGCCCCTTTCACACAGGCGTCTTCTGTTCAGTCATGTTTTTGCCAAGAAAAAACGGATTTCGTTGACATCAGTTTTCCATCAGTTTACCATTAGTTTTTCAACCACTTCTGTTTTTTAAATGTAACAAAATGCATACTTGTTATTTGCTAGAAAAAACGATCTGTACAGAAGCAGACGAAAAACGCATGTAAACCGACAACATCCATTTACATCCGTTTTGCTCAAAGGAATGCATTTCTGTTCGTTTTTCATCCATCAATAGATGGATGGAAAACAGACAGACTTATGATACAAATTATTTTGTACTGTATTCTTTTGATAAAACAGACAGAACGCCCGTGTGAAAGTGGCCTAATGGTTCTTTCAGACAGACTGTAATCTTACCGCTCTTTGTAAATGAATCCACTGCTGATCACTTTTCAGAGGGTACCGGTAAAGCAACGGCGCTACTGACACCTGATTTTTTGTTTATTTTCCTTTTTTTAATGAACTCCTTTGAGCCTAATGGTAAAACAAATCTCAATGCCTTAGCTCAATCTTGCAACTTTAACATGTGTTAGTAAAACCATACATATAATCACAGCTACTTTTCGCATCCAGGTGGATTATACCTTGCTTTCTTCAGGACAAATTGGGCTTTCGTTTAGTGGTAAATGGTAATGGATATCTCCTAATTTTTATTTTATTTTTGTTGTCAAAGGAATAAAATATAGTAAAAAAAATGTTTTTTTTTTTAACTTTAGCTGTAAATTTCCTGACAGCTCCATGTCAGCACACACATATGGGTACGGGCCCCGCCCACCCACTCAATGATAGGACGTTTAATTCATAAATTTTAGCACCTGAGCCAGCACCACGTGGCTGCAATACCCATGGTCAGATGGGCTCAGTGCAAGCC